>NC_053392.1:392419554-392719554 GCF_905171765.1 Bufo bufo
AATGAGGCCCTCCTTTATGTGATATACATGTTGTATCGGAGTACCTCTTCCTTTTAATTTTTGGCAGCACTTGTACTTTATAACCAAGTAAATATACAGGAAAGAATGTTTCCTAACAATTTTTCCTCTAAAATCGATTTTATTTCCGGTTTGGTGCGTATTATTGTCAGTCTGTAAAAGTGGCATACTACTCGGACAACATCGTTCCCAGCAGCGACCTGGGAGTCCAAGATGGATCCAGACATCCTCCCCATGCTGTTCCCGAACCATTTCAGTGATGTTTCCATCAATTTCTGACCTTTTCCTGTGAACCAGACACCCTCCCCTCTTCAGAGCAGGGGGTGCCTGGCTGGTTTAATAGTTGGGTTCTCCCATTGACTTCCATTGTGCTCGGGTGCTCGGTAGAGCACCCGAGCATCACGAGGTGTTCTACTCGAGCACCCGAGCAATTTGGTGCTCGACCAACACTAGTTAGCTCTGTTCCTGCCAACCTTTGGCAACCATACCTCTACTGCTGGTACATATGGCCAAAACATGAAATACATAATATAACAATATATAATTATATACAATTTGCAGATACCCCCAGGTCTGGGGTACTGCAGATTTAGATGCCCCTTAATAAATTATTTGGATTTCTGGCACTCCGTGTCCCAAACTCAAGTTTTCGTCAATCAGAACCTGCCATAGACTTGAGTTACAACTTACGCCAGTTTCTGGTGCAAAATGTAATAAATCCAGCGGGAAGCCACCCCTCCTGCTAAACCCTGTCCCTTTTCTTGCCACTTCAGAAAAGTGGCGAGGTTCTGTAAAAATTATGCCGCAAATATGGCAAGTGCCACAATGAGACTTTGTTACACCACAATAGTGCTGCAAAAGCTTTAATAAATGCCCACCATGGAAGTCTATAGGGTCCTGGATTATAAAGCTATAAGCAGTCCATGTGCCATTGTATGGGTCCTCTGTGCTGTAGGAATACAGTTATCCATGCAGTTAGGGTCATTTTTTTTTAAAGTTTTTGTGGTATCTATGAACAACAAAATGAAATTACCTTGAAAATTTTGAATGTACCAAATTCAAGATTCCATTCTGTATTCAGGCCAAGATTTTTTTTAGCAATTTCCAGTTTCAGCCCAATCCTAAAAAATGGTCCAAATAAGATCAGAATTCTGATTCTTTAAACAAGTGGAATATATTAGCTAATATAAATATAATATGAAATATGCAGATTGCTCTGCTAAAAACTAATATTTTATAGGAGAAAAATGTGGTGGGCCACAGAGGATCAATATAACACTATTCATAAAGGTACAATGCAAAATATTAGCATTTTTACTATTTAAACCCTGCATTAGGCATTGTCACGGACATTCCCGTGACAGGTGCCAGGAGATCAGTGAGACTGGCAACACGTGGTTTGATCTGACAGGTTCCTTGTGGATCAATTCGTGTCTGTGTTGTTTCTGTTAATGGCCACACCTCTTGCCTCAGGTGTTGCTTATCTGGTGATTTAACCTTCCCTATTTATTGTGGCTTCTCCCACCATGCTGTGCGGTTTATAGCTTCAGTCTTGTTGTGGATTGCTGGTGTTTGGATCTCGGTGGAGTTCCTGTGCTTCCATAGCCATTTGAAGTCAAAGGGGTTGTCCAAGTTATTTTTTTTGTTCTTTATATGCTTCTAACTAATCAAATATAACAGCTTTGCCATGCACTTATGCATCTGTAGTTGCTCCTTTCTCAGATTTCACTGAGGGTCACATGACCTGTGATGTCAGCTTCTCTCCCTGCTCTGATAATGATTCGTGCACAAGCCTGAGAGAGCTATACACGAGACGAGACGTCACAGTGCTGGCCACGCACCCCTACACTGCCGGCTGCTGCTTATTGCTCTCTCCCTGGATTCTTAACCCCTTCAACAGCACAGACTCAGGGCTGAAGGCTTTACTGAGTAGCTGCAGGCAGCGAGGAGACAAATGCTGGGCACAGGAGCTGACAGAGGAGTTCTGCAGAGCATTGCACAACAGGTAGGGGGAAGATCATGTGTGTATCAGCAGTGTCATTGTACAGCTGGGACCTGTAGTCCTACACATACAATATGCTTCTGAGTCTCCCAGCAGGCAGATATGTCACTCAGGGCAGACTTATTCACTCCCTTTGCAGAGCAGGGGGAGGGGAAGAGATTGTTGTTATTGCAGGTAAACAAAGGGCCAGAAGAGAACCAGGGAAATGAGGAAAAAGATTTATTTTTTTACCTAAAACTTGCTTAGCTCAGTTATATATTTCTGCCCATCAGATTTACAGTGCTATATATTTTTTTTCATAACTCGGACAACCCCTTTAAGTGTCTTCTTCCCCTGTGGTTTATTGTTGGGGTTTTCTTGTGTTGTTCTTTTCCATGCCATTTGTGTTTAGGCCTGAGGGAGACTCCTGTTCATCCTACCATTTGGAGGAACAGGTTGTTGTCACGGCGGACGTGCACTCAGTCTAACAGATAACCAACCAGGCTCTGGGCGAGAGACAGGGGAAGGGTCACCTCCTAACTAATCCCTGACCTCTTTCCCTGCACTGCTCAGCCCACCTACAGACCTTTAAGGTAGATATGAGGTGTCCCCGTGCCTGGGCTGACAAAACCCTGAATTCCCTGAGATGGTGAAGTAGGGAAATAGGAGCAGCCTGCTCGCACAGAACCTGGATGGGATAGATGATACAAAACAACCAAACTTGAAATAACACTTATCTTCCTGAGCTGGAACAGACAGCCAACTTTCCTTCCTAGCTTCCAAGACCACAATGATTAGTATAATCCGCCCAGAGCACTGGGCTGGTGTACTATTTAAACTAATGACCCCACCCAGTGCACTAGATGAGAGGCGGATCCAGCACGGCTTCAAAACAAATACTAAACTCGTGCTGCTATCCTGGCCGACCTCCGCACATCGTCAGAGTGGGGCATGACAGTTGTCTCTTGTCCTGACATTAGTACCAGGTTCCTACAGGGTGAGTTAGGACTTTAGGTTCCTGTGTATGAACTCACCTACCTCTGGGGTCAGTTCATACTTGCAGTCAGTCAGGACTTTGATTAGGGTTTCTCTAGGAGGAGACCTGCTCCTTTCCCTAGTTACCAGGCCTTTTCCCCTCACCCCTTTCTCTCCTACATTCGGTGTGGGTTTCCCTCCCACACCAAAGCGTGACAGGTATAAGCAAATGTCTTAAAAGGAGTTTATTACAGCTTTGAGCCTTTAAAAATGCCGCCAGCACTCCTGTATATAGATGATGAGGAGAGTGATGGTAATGCAGGTTGCATGACCAAAAAATTATCTTTTTCATCCCCTTGACACTCCTCAGACCACTAGAGCTGTCACTCAGAAAAGAGAGGACAGACCGAGGAGTGTTCAGTGCTGAGAGCAGGAAACATGAAGGGACCACCTCCAGGACCCTTGTAATTTATTATATAATAAACTGCCCACTTGATTTGTTGTTCCAATCACATTAGGGGGTGATAAGGACTAATTGGTTAGTATACAAATGATTCCAAGCTTAGCATTCTTAAGGCAGAAACATCATTGATAGTAGATTATCTAAAGAATGAATGTGTACTTCATGCGCTCATTAAAATGAAGAATGACTGCTCTAACCCTGTGACTGCTGGGAGGAGGTGCATGCGACAACGTGGTTGCGGCAAATCCATCAGAGTGGGAGTCACTCTCTGCATAAAGTGGGAGCCTTTTTTTTTATAATATCCATCCTGTTAGTATGAAATGTGACAACCGAGCTCAGCAAGTATGCACATGTATCCTGTGCACATTATAACATGAAAAATGTAATACACATAATTGTGCAGTCAGTCAATTGTTACATTACTGCTATGACCAATCCTGCAGCAGAGCTGACCTCAGCTCATCAGATATGTCATATCCTCTAACAATCACCATCATGTAATATACAGACAGCGATGAAGCTACAAAGCGGAAATGTTCAGCTGCACTGCTTTTGGGTAGGTGAACCTCTCTGGGATATTGGTCGGCATTGGGACTATGGTATGGCATTTTCAGGACAGACGTAACCTACAGATGCAATATACAGTAATTAAATTGTAAGTGTGTGCCAGAAAGTTACAGGTTCTCCCAACTGTCATCACCGTGTACCATTAGCTATTCAGTATACAGATGCAAAAAGATGCATCCTGGCAATGTCTATTATGCTTCACACAAAAAATCTCCAGCCTTAGCAACTAGTCCTTCCATCTGGTGCCTCTCAAGCAAGCCTCTGAATCATTACTGAACAGAAAAGGACATTAACTCTTTCCTTGAGTAATGCAGCAGCAGATGACACAGCAAGCTGGGATCATTCCTTGCAAGACTGCAGACATTTGGATGGCATTAAACTGGCTGTCCATACTATTAACAAAATATGTAATGAAGAACAACCTACAGTATACGACTTGCCAGCACTTTGATGGTCTATTTTCCATCTGATGCTGGGTTTATCACTAAAGTATGCCTACAGAATTTCCAGTGTGCACAATTTCAGTGATATGAGGAGAGGAGTTCTGATATAGAAATGAATGATGCCTGCTCCTACTTCCCAGAGAATAAGGTCAAACTGTTCTCAGTACACTGCTACTTGAGTATGTGAACAAGCGCCCACATTTGTTCCAAGAAAGAATTAGACAGAGGTAAAACACTTTGAACCCAATGGCTATTTAATAAAATGCTGTGGCAAACAATAATGCAGCACTAAAACAAGTTGTGAAGAATCTCTATATTAAAATGTACTGCATTCCAATAAATTTGTTATCACAGATATCATGTCCTCTGCATTGCTAATATGTATATATATACACTCACCTAAAGAATTATTAGGAACACCTGTTTTATTTCTCATTAATGCAATTATCTAGTCAACCAATCACATGGCAGTTGCTTCAATGCATTTAGGGGTGTGGTCCTGGTCAAGACAATCTCTTGAACTCCAAACTGAATGTCAGATTGGGAAAGAAAGGTGATTTAAGCAATTTTGAGTGTGGCATGGTTGTTGGTGCCAGACGGGCCGGTCTGAGTATTTCACAATCTTCTCAGTTACTGGGATTTTCACGCACAACCATTTCTAGGGTTTACAAAGAATGGTGTGAAAAGGGAAAAACATCCAGTATGCGGCAGTCCTGTGGGCAAAAATGCCTTGTGGATGCTAGAGGTCAGAGGAGAATGGGCCGACTGATTCAAGCTGATAGAAGAGCAACGTTGACTGAAATAACCACTCGTTACAACCGAGGTATGCAGCAAAGCATTTGTGAAGCCACAACACGCACAATCTTGAGGCGGATGGGCTACAACAGCAGAAGACCCCACCAGGTACCACTCATCTCCACTACAAATAGGAAAAAGAGGCTACAATTTGCACGAGCTCACCAAAATTGGACTGTTGAAGACTGGAAAAATGTTGCCTGGTCTGATGAGTCTCGATTTCTGTTGAGACATTAGAATGGTAGAGTCCGAATTTGACGTAAACAGAATGAGAACATGTATCCATCCTCTGATGGCTACTTCCAGCAGGATAATGCACCATGTCACAAAGCTCGAATCATTTCAAATTGGTTTCTTGAACATGACAATGAGTTCACTGTACTAAAATGGCCCCCACAGTCACCAGATCTCAACCCAATAGAGCATCTTTGGGATGTGGTGGAACGGGAGCTTCGTGCCCTGGATGTGCATCACTCAAATCTCCATCAACTGCAAGATGCTATCCTATCAATATGGGCCAACATTTCTAAAGAACGCTATCAGCACCTTGTTGAATCAATGCCACGTAGAATTAAGGCAGTTCTGAAGGCAAAGGGGGTCCAACACCGTATTAGTATGGTGTTCTTAATAATTCTTTAGGTGAGTGTATATATATATATGTATTAAGGCTGGTTACAGCCTGTATTTGTGGGCGGGGCTGCTGACTATATCTTGTCACGCGACCTCACCCTGTGGACGGTCGCTTCAGGCAGGCTTTCCTCGGCCCGTTCCGTCACTTCCGGTTTTCTGCCACGTCACTTCCGGGTAAGGTCTCGCCTCTCTAGGCTTCCCCAGCGAGGGGCAGCGTCCGGCCGGCTCCGGCCGTGCTTCCTCTCCCCTCCGGCTCAAGGGGAGCCTCCTCACAACCGGTATGTTTCTGTCCGTGGCTAGGGTTCGGCGGGTCCGGCGTCCACAGCACTTCAGGAGGGGCGGACCGTTCCGCCGGGCGTGATGTTTTCATTTGATGTTTTTGCCCAGCACAAGTTGAGAGCATAATGTCGACTTGTCCGCATATTTAACCCCTGATACTTGCAGAGATTTGAGCCTGAGGCGGTTAATGACGGCTGCAGGTAGCTCTACTTTTGCCTAGTCAGCCAGCCCTGCGGTCACGGCTTCCGGTGTCGTCCTGGCTAGCGGCAGGAAGTTAGAGCATGTCAGGGATGAGGGTTGATATGTCACATCCATCTGCTATATGATGTTATTACCTGATACTTTTTGATGTTTTTCCCGATACTGTATGTTATTACCTAATACTATATGATATTTCCATTACTAAATGGACAACTCGGTGTTGTCATTCTCCTTGAAAAACGGATGCGACCCTAAACATTGCAGCACCATGAGCCCCTATTGTACATTGTGAGATTGTGTAGTAATCATCATACATTTCCCAGGTATAATGACATAGCAACAAAGTGTTTTAAGAAAAAAGACAGATTTATAAAAACAAAGATGTGTGACAGGTTCCCTTTAATCATTCTTATTTCTGAATGTGCCGGTATGAATTGGTATTCTACCAAGCAGGCATGTGCATCCCACCACATTTTATACGGCACGGCCGTGTTGTGCTGCCCTCTTATGCCATGCCAGTGACACCTGGTATACCGCCCTCCTGTGCACAGGTTCATCCCACCGCATGTCATCCCACCCTCCTGTGCACTTGTTGATAGCGCAGGGGTGTGATGCCGCCCTCCTGTGCACACGTGTTCAGTGCTGTTGTTTTGTGCCACCCTTCTGGGCACATTACACAGCTTAGTGGTGTTGTGCCACCCTCCATGCCGGGTACCTGGCACAGCTGTCCCGTGCCGCCCTCCCGTGCTCATGCGCGTGGCACCGCCGTGTTATACCGCCCTGACGCATGTATGGGGGTGGGCAGGATAACCCTTAACCGGGCCCTTCCTTTCCCAGGTGGAGATGTTGTTTTCCGGCTGTCTCATGTACCATTTCGTGCTCAGGGCGGTCTTTATGAGCTTGTTGTCTTTACCTAGGTGCCGATAAATTTTCCAAAATGAACAGGGCTGCAGTACCGCCGGATATCCAGTCTTCCCGTTCAGCCAGTCTCCATGGATCGCCCAGGCTCGTTCCATCTCTGTCATCCTGGATCCCCCAGGTATACGCAGTCTCTGTCATCCTAGATCACCCAGGCCCGTTCTGCCTCTGTCATCCTGGATCGCCCAGGCCCGTTCTGCCTCTGTCATCCTAGATCGCCCAGGCCCGTTCTGCCTCTGTCATCCTGGATCGCCCAGGCCCGTTCTGCCTCTGTCATCCTGGATCGCCCAGGCCCGTTCTGCCTCTGTCATCCTGGATCGCCCAGGCCCGTTCTGCCTCTGTCATCCTGGATCGCCCAGGGCCGTTCTGCCTCTGTCATCCTGGATCGCCCAGGCCCGTTCTGCCTCTGTCATCCTGGATCGCCCAGGCCCGTTCTGCCTCTGTCATCCTGGATCGCCCAGGCCCGTTCTGCCTCTGTCATCCTGGATCGCCCAGGTCCGTTCTGCCTCTGTCATCCTGGATCGCCCAGGCCCGTTCTGCCTCTGTCATCCTGGATCGCCCAGGCCCGTTCTGCCTCTGTCATCCTGGATCGCCCAGGCCCGTTCTGCCTCTGTCATCCTGGATCGCCCAGGCCCGTTCTGCCTCTGTCATCCTGGATCGCCCAGGCCCGTTCTGCCTCTGTCATCCTGGATCGCCCAGGCCCGTTCTGCCTCTGTCATCCTGGATCGCCCAGGCCCGTTCTGCCTCTGTCATCCTGGATCGCCCAGGCCCGTTCTGCCTCTGTCATCCTGGATCGCCCAGGCCCGTTCTGCCTCTGTCATCCTGGATCGCCCAGGCCCGTTCTGCCTCTGTCATCCTGGATCGCCCAGGCCCGTTCTGCCTCTGTCATCTTTCCTTGCTCCCCGTCCACGGTCCTCCGTTCCCTCATCTTCCTTCTCTTCCCGGCTCTCCTAAAGCGGTGTTTATCAAAATAATAAAATCTAATTGGTACAAGTACTTCTTCAGTACACCGGCCCTGGGGGTATCTTGAACTGTAATTAGGTATAATTGCATGTATTATTTTCCATTTCTATTTATTTTGCAGTACATTCCAGCCGAGAAGCCGTGGTTGGCATCAGTTGGCAGGCACAGGGCCGGCCGGCCTGTTTCTCCATTCCGGTGGGAGTGGGCTGGTCCTGCTTCTGCTAGAGGGGGAGTTCAAGTTGGAGACAGAGAGGGAAGGGAGCGTATGCCAGAGCTTCTATCCCTGGGAACAGAAAACGAGCTAAAAAAAAAAAAAAAAAAAAAGAAGCTTCGTGAATGCAGCGGTACTGCCTCGCGGACACTGCGGCGGGGTCAGGGACTGCTGCTCTGATTCCCATCACTTATACTACCACTAGCCCAGGTTAAGTTAAGTTGGAACCTCCAGTGGACCTCTATACCCACAGTGCCAAACAATTGCTGCACAATCGCCCTATGCCTCCTCGACTGGAGCCAGAATCTGCATCTTCCACTGCTGCTACCAGTTATAGCACAAGTTATCCCCTCTAGTGTAGCTAACTCCATGGATAGTGTCTTAGTAGTGGGGTTTTGTTGCCATGCTATTTCCCGGTTCCTAATGTACCATTTTGGGCATCTTTTCTCAAACAAACAGGGCTGCGGCACTGTCTGACATTTCAGTCCTCCCGATCGGCCAAGTAGCTGCTCATCAGCTTCCCGAATTCTTCAGGTATCATGCATACGTCTTCCGTCTGTCTTCCCTGCTTCTTGACATACTCTCACGTCGTCTGAGGTCCCCTGGCTCATCCGGTCTCTGTCATCCTGGTTCGCCCAGGCTCGCTCTGCCTCCGCCATCCAGGATCATCCAGGCTCGCACTGGCTCGGTCGTCCTGGATCGCCCAGGTTCGCTCTGCCTCTGTCTTCCTGGATCGCCCAGGCTCTCTCTGTCTTGGTTTCCTGGCTGGCCCAGGCTCGCTCTGTCTCTATCATCCTGGTTCACCCAGGCTCGCTCTACCCCCGTCATCCAGGATCGCCCTGGCTCGTTCTGTCGTCCTGGATCGCCCAGGTTCGCGCTGTTCCTGTCATCCTGGATCGCCCAGGCTCGCTCTGTTCCTGTCATCCTGGATCGCCCAGGCTCGCGCTGCTCCTGTCATCCTGCATCGCCCAGGCCCGCTCTGCTCTTGTCATCCCGGATCGCCCAGGCTCGCGCTGCTCCGGTCATCCCGGATCGCCCAGGCTCGCGCTGCTCCTGTCATCCTGGATCGCCCAGGCTCGCGCTGCTCCTGTCATCCTGGATCGCCCAGGCTCGCGCTGCTCCTGTCATCCTGGATCGCCCAGGCTCGCGCTGCTCCTGTCATCCTGGATCGCCCAGGCTCGCGCTGCTCCTGTCATCCTGGATCGCCCAGGCTCGCGCTGCTCCTGTCATCCTGGATCGCCCAGGCTCGCGCTGCTCCTGTCATCCTGGATCGCCCAGGCTCGCGCTGCTCCTGTCATCCTGGATCGCCCAGGCTCGCGCTGCTCCTGTCATCCTGGATCGCCCAGGCTCGCGCTGCTCCTGTCATCCTGGATCGCCCAGGCTCGCGCTGCTCCTGTCATCCTGGATCGCCCAGGCTCCCGCTGCTCCTGTCATCCTGGATCGCCCAGGCTCGCGCTGCTCCTGTCATCCTGGATCGCCCAGGCTCGCGCTGCTCCTGTCATCCTGGATCGCCCAGGCTCGCGCTGCTCCTGTCATCCTGGATCGCCCAGGCTCGCGCTGCTCCTGTCATCCTGGATCGCCCAGGCTCGCGCTGCTCCTGTCATCCTGGATCGCCCAGGCTCGCGCTGCTCCTGTCATCCTGGATCGCCCAGGCTCGCGCTGCTCCTGTCATCCTGGATCGCCCAGGCTCGCTCCGTTTCGGTTATTCTAGATTACCGAGGCTCGCTCTGTCTCTGTCATCCTGGATCGCCCAGGCTCGCTCTGCCTCCGTCATCCTGGATCACCCAGGCTCGCTCTACCTCAGTCATCCTGGATCGCCCAGGCTCGCTCTGCCTCTCTCATCCTAGATCGCCCAGGCCTACGTTGCCTCTCTCATCCTGGATCACCAAAGCCTGCGCTTCCACCGTCATCCTGGACCGTCACTTCTTTAAATACCCAGTGCCTTCCCAAAGCGCTCAGGTCATTTAACAGCCCAGCTCCTGCCTGAATCACTCAGGCCCTTGATGCCTCCCGTGTCGTTCGGTTCAATTAACTATTTCCCTCCTACAGCGCGGGTAGTCTTTTTGCCCACTTATTAAGGCCTACCCCGCACTGGCTCCGGGCACAGTTCAGCCAGATAGATCATGGAGGGTGATAGGCACCCTCCCGACTCCACGCCAATGTACACCTCAGCCCCTGCCACAAGTATTAAGGCTGGTTACAGCCTGTATTTGTGGGCGGGGCTGCTGACTATATCTTGTCACGCGACCTCACCCTGTGGACGGTCGCTTCAGGCCCCACCCTCCCGACCCTTCTTTCTTTCATCCCACTCTCTTGGGTGGCCCACTTATTCAGGCCTACCCCGCACTGGCTCCGGGCACAGTTCAGCCAGATAGATCATGGAGGGTGATAGGCACCCTCCCGACTCCACGCCAATGTACACCTCAGCCCCTGCCACAAATATATATATATATATATATATATATATATATACATATACACACACTTTAAATTCACACAAGTGAAAAAAAATAAAAACGCCCTTTAAAACAGATACACTGTCCGTTTTTATGAACATGATGCATCCGTGTGTGCATCCATTTTCTGTCTGACAAAAATTTTTAAGGTATTTTTTTTATTTATTTAAACCCAACTCCTGCAATTCTCTCAGTATACATAACTCCTCATACTGCCCCCTCAACATCCAATGGCTCCCCATAGTGCCGCAGTATATTTAAGTGCCCCAGTATAACTAAGTGGCCCCCCATAGTGCCCCAGTTTAACTATGTGACCCCCCATAGCGCCCCAGTATATATAAGTGCCCCCACATAGTGCCCCAGTATATACAGGGCCGGATTAACGTAGGGGCTGATGGAGCTGCAGCTCCAGGCCCCTACCATAAAATAGGCCCATCCCCAGCCAAAAGGCCGTCGGGAGGGTTAAAAGTCCTCTGTTGTACACAGCGTCACACAGCACAGACAATGCACTGACGCTCACCTCACGCTGGCAGCAGGGAGCCTGAGGGAGGGACTCGGGAGGAGCGTAATATGATCCTAGAGTGGAAGCTGCTTCTGCCAGCCCCTCCCCTCCCCGCCCACCAACCAATCAGAGCTGAGGCAAGGCAAGCACTAGCAGGTCTGAGTAGTACAGGGAGTCTTCACAGGTCCTGTAAGGGAACTGCACAGTGTAAAGTGTAGTTCCCAGGTTAGAACAGTGCATCTGCCAGGACCTGTGATGACATCATCTTCAGCATCACAGGTCCTGCAGAATCTAGCAAAGGAACAGCACCAAAAATGGTGTAGTTCCTAGGTTTGAAAGGTACATCTGCCAGGACCTGTGATGACATCATCACAGGTCCTTCAACCCCTAACAGCAAGTATTAGAAGTTCACAATCAGCTCTGCATTGATCCATACAGACTGGAATGGAGAGGTAAGAGGAGGTCCTCCACTTTTCATCATTTACCCCCCCTCCATGCCCTGTTTTTACTCATTGCTCACTCATGTATAATACTTCAGACAGGTACAGTGACCACAACCTCATGTACTTCACACACACAGTGACTATAATGCATAACTGACCACATATTTCTATAAACACTGCATCTACAGTATTATACCTTGTATGCCTCACATCTATATATATATATATATATATATATATATATATATATATATATATACACACACATTGCATATATTAAACAGTATTATAGATGCAATATGTACAGATATATAATATATACAGCAGTGTACTGATATGTGAGGTACGAGGTATAATAGATGGTGTGTACAGGTATATTGTATATACAGTATTGGATTGATATGTGAGGTACGAGCTGTAATTTATACCTCATATATCAGTACACTGCTGTATATACTATATACCTGAACACACTGCATATATTATACCTCGTTCCTCACATATCAGTACACTGCTGTATACACTATACATCTGTACACACTGTATCTATTATGCCTCTTTTGTGTGCCAGGCCTGTTTTGTAATCCCAATCCGGCCCTGATGGCATAAATTATAAAACAGCAGCGAACATAGTTCATGGAACAAAGAGAGAGGCCTGGAATGGGTAGTGGGAGGGGCTATAAAAGGGGAATGGGGGCCCAATTTAGATTCTTGCTATGGGGCCCAGTGATTTCTATGTACGCCTTTGACAGGAGCAGAGAGATAAGAGAAGTGACAGATGACACAGAGTTTAGATTACAGGTTGAATTAACCCTTTAGGATCAAATTGGCTTCTCAGGAGATATATATGTTAAAGGCATCTCATTCAGTAGCTTTATAACTAGGGGGGGGTTCACATCTCCTTTATGGATTCCGTTAAGTGGGGACTGTGGGGACTGTTTTATTATCAGCCAGTGACTGTGTTACTGTAATACTGTTATCAGTTCAGCACATAGTTTTCCCTGTGCATTCACATTTCACTTCACTTGGTTGGTAGTACTACTGTCAGTGTCAGACTGTTGTCACTGTGGGTAACAAAGCACAACAGACAACAATGCACACCACAGTGACAGCTCCTGAGTCCTCCTGTCCGGCGTCAGCCTCAGCTTCCCTTCACTATCACTATAATCAATCACTCTTCCTGATCCTGACTCACTCATTAGAGAGCTGAAGAGCCGACTGAGTCAGCAGCAGCAAGTGAATCGAATGGATAGCATCTGCGCATGCGCGCCGGCACCTAGAGTCTTCGGTTCACTTGCGAGTCAGCTCAGCAGTCAGTGACTCAGCAAGTGAACCGAAGATCCGATTCATGAATCGGTTCATTTGAATGAGCTGATTCAAATGAACCGATTCATCTGAAAGATCCGAACTTCCCATCACTACTGAGGTCATATCCGGCGGGCCGCGGCATTACAGGAACAGCACCAGCTGCTCTGACGTCCTGCCACCGGATATACGTCACAGGATATCTGGCGGCAGGACGTCAGAGCAGCTGGTGCGGTTCCTGTAATGCCGGCCCGCCGGATATGACCTCAGTGCGCCCGCGGTTATCCCTCCTGCACGCTGCGCTGTGTACAACCTGCTCAGCAGTTTCGACCAGCACACGGCCCACAGCGCTCAGCCACACCAGCCCGTGAGACAGCAGGAGCTTCTGGAGCAGGGCAGGTATCAGATAAACTCATCCAGTTGGAAGGGAGGACAATCATAGTGCTGTTATGATTTATGGACACAGCTCTCAGCATGCTTAGCCAGCCTTCTATCTGGCTGTTTCTGAGCCTGTGGACTGTGACTCTCAAGAAGCACAGCCAGATAGAAGGCTGGCTAAGCATGCTGAGAGCTGTGTCCATAAATCATAACAGCACTATGAAAATTACTGACTGGCTAAGCATGCTGAGAGCTCAGTCTAAATAACATAACACATTAAAGAAATTACTGTTTCTAGCTGCTAGTCCACAGTCCACAGCAGCTAGAAACAGTAATTTCTTTAAAGGGATTCTGTCACCAGGGTTGACCCCTGTCAGCTAAAAATATGCTGATGTTCAGGGCGTCTTCACGATTCCTAATGTGGGCTTATAAATGTCATCTGTGGGCTTATTTAGCTAAAAAACAGCTATTACTAACCTGTCAGTCAAACAAATAAGGTGCCCAAGGGGATGTTAATGGGTGCAAGATGCCCGCCGCACCCACCGCCGTTCGTGCCCAGCGCCGCCTTTCTGGACTTCTGCGCCGCCTCCTAATCCTCTGTGCCGCCTCTCGCTCTCCCTCCCTCCCCCCTCCTTGTGCCGCCTCACGCTCTCCCTCCCTCCCCCCTCCTTCTGCTGTAAGATCTCGCGCTTGCGCACAGGGCTCTGCCTGATGCGCCCGTGCAGACTTCTCCATTTGGCTTCTTACAGCGAAGTGCGCATGCACCGACACTTCGCTCAACCCCTGTGTGCGCGAGATCTTACAGCAGGAGGAGGGGGGAGGGAGGGAGAGCGAGAGGCGGCACAGAGGATTAGGAGGCGGCGCAGAAGTCCGGAAAGGCGGCGCTGGGCACGAACGGCGGCGGGTGCGGCCGACACCTTGCATCCATTAACATCCCCTTGGGCACCTTATTTGTTTGACTGACAGGTTAGTAATAGCTGTTTTTTAGCTAAATAAGCCCACAGATGACATTTATAAGCCCACATTAGGAATCGCGAAGACGCCCTGAACATCAGCATATGTTTACCTGACAGGGGTGAAACCTGGTGACAGAATCCCTTTAATGTGTTATGTTATTTAGATGCAGCTCTCAGCATGCTTAGCCAGCCTTTCATCTGACCGGCTAAGCATGCTGAGTGCTGTGTCCATAAATCATAACACAGCTCTATGAAAATTACAGTTTCTAGCTGCTGTTGTCCACAGTCCACAGCAGCTAGAAAACAGTAATCTTCATAGTCATGTTAAATGATCACTATAGTGTCAGGAAACAAAGCGGTTTTCCTGACACTATAGTGCCCTGAGGGTGCCCCCACCCTCAGGGTCCCCCTCCATGTTGCCAAGATAGACGCCAAATGAAGGGGTAGTTGCAGGAACAAAATGCTTTAATGGTATCGATAAAATATATATGTAATTAAGACACTGAGTGCAGTTCCATAAAAAGGCCCAGCAAAATCCTCAGCACCAGGCCCATGATGCTCTTAATCCGGCCCTGAGTATATATAATGCCCCGCCAACCCGATAGTGCAGACAGACCCTTTAAAAAAGAAGAACTCACCTCACCGCTTGCACCCGCTCTGCACTGGAGGTAGTAAGACCTGATGCCAGCATGATCATGTGACGTCACTTTGCCGGGAGCGTAAGGCTTGCTGCCTCCAGTGATGAGCAAATGTTCCCTTGCGATTTTTATTTTTTTTACTTTTTCACCCTGAGAGGCCCTTTTTTCACTAGCGTACCTGTAGATGGGTGCACTCCTGTTAAAAATGGGCCTATTTATTTTAATGTTCTTTCAGCTGCTATTTACTGTCTGTTAAAAAAAAACAAAAAAAAAACAACCATTACGAAAACTCCATCACACAGCCGTTTTTTTTTTTACTATTGTGTATACTGTATGTACACTAAGGCCCAACGGCTGTATTATGGCTCCCTACAGCCTTTGTATGAAGTTGTAAAGCGATATTCACACATTGCGCCGTGAGTAGTTTGTGCTGTGTTTTTTTTAAATCTTTTTGCCAAGATTTCAGAAAACTGCAGCAAAAACATACACCATAAGGCTTATTGCACACGACAGTATATTTTCACGGTCCGCAAAACGGGGTCCCGTTTTTCCGTGATCCGTGACCGTTTTTTCGTCCGTGGGTCTTCCTTGATTTTTGGAGGATCCACGGACATGAAAAAAAAGTCGTTTTGGTGTCCGCCTGGCCGTGCGGAGCCAAACGGATCCGTCCTGAATTACAATGCAAGTCAATGGGGACGGATCCGTTTGACGTTGACACAATATGGTGCCATTTCAAACGGATCCGTCCCCATTGACTTTCAATGTAAAGTCTGGAGTCCCTTTTATCGGAGTTTTCTCCAATCTGATGGTATATTTTAACTTGAAGCGTCCCCATCACCATGGGAACGCCTCTATGTTAGAATATACTGTCGGATATGAGTTAGATCGTGAAACCTCATTTCCGACAGTATATTCTAACACAGAGGCGTTCCCATGGTGATGGGGACGCTTCTAGTTAGAATATACTACAAACTGTGTACATGACTGCCCCCTGCTGCCTGGCAGCACCCGACTTTTACAGGGGGCTGTGATCAGCACAATTAACCCCTCAGGTGCCGCACCTGAAGGGGTTAATTGTACTATCATATCCCCCTGTAAGAGATCAGGGCTGCCAGGCAGCAGGGGGCAGACCCCCCCCCCCCCCTCCCCAGTTTGAATATCATTGGTGGCCAGTGCGGCCCCTCCCCTTCCTCCCTCTATTGTAATAAATCGTTGGTGGCACAGTGTGCGCCCCCCCTCCCCCTTCCTCCCTCTATTGTAATAAATCGTTGGTGGCACAGTGTGCACCCCCCATCGGCCCCCCCTCCCTCTATAGCATTAACAACATTGGTGGCCAGTGTGTGGCCTCCCATCTCCCCCCCCCCCCCCCCCCCAATCATTGGTGGCAGCGGGTTACTAGCAATAGTACAATAGTAAAAGATTCATACTTACCTGGGAGCTGCGATTTTCGTGTCCGGCCGGGAGCTCCTCCTACTGGTAAGTGACAGTTCATTTAGCAATGCGCCGCACAGACCCTGTCACTTACCAGTAGGTGGAGCTCCCGGCCGGACACGAACATCGCAGCAGCAGCCAGCAGCAGGTAAGTATGAATCTTCTACTATTGTACTATTGCTAAGTAACCATGGCAACCAGGACTGTAGTAGCGTCCTGGTTACCATGGTTACCGATCGGAGCCCCAGCGATTAAACTGGGACTCCGATCGGAACTCCGCTGCCACCAATGATGGGGGGGGGGAGATGGGAGGCCGCACACTGGCCACCAATGTTGTTAATGCTATAGAGGGAGGGGGGGCCGATGGGGGGCGCACACTGTGCCACCAACGAATTATTACAATAGAGGGAGGGGGGGGGCGCACACTGTGCCACCAACGAATAATTACAATAGAGGGAGGGAGGGGGGGGGCGCACACTGTGCCACCAACGAATAATTACAATAGAGGGAGGGGGGGGGGGCGCACTGGCCACCAACCTATTATTACAATAGAGGGGGGGGGGGCCGCACTGGCCACCAATGATATTCAAACTGGGGAGGGGGGGAGGGTCTGCCCCCTGCTGCCTGGCAGCCCTGATCTCTTACAGGGGGATATGATAGTACACTTAACCCATTCAGGTGCCGCACCTGAAGGGGTTAATTGTGCTGATCACGGCCCCCTGTAAGAGATCGGGTGCTGCCAGTCAGCAGGGGGCAGTCTTGTACACAGTTTGTAGTGTATTCTAACTAGAAGCGTCCCCATCACCATGGGAACGCTTCTGTGTTAGAATATACTGTCGGTTCTGAGTTTTCACGAAGTGAAAACTCAGCTATGAAAAAGCTTTTATGCAGACGGATCTTCGGATCCGTCTGTATAAAAAGTAACCTACGGCCACGGATCACGGACACGGATGCCAATCTTGTGTGCATCCGTGTTCTTTCACGGACCCATTGACTTGAATGGGTCCGTGAACCGTTGGCCGTGAAAAAAATAGGACAGGTCATATTTTTTTCACGGCCAGGAAAAACGGATCTCGGATGCGGCTGCAAAACGGTGCATTTTCCGTTTTTTCCACGGACCCATTGAAAGTCATGGGGTCCGCGAAAAAAAACGGAAAACGGCACAACGGCCACGGGTGCACACAACGGTCGTGTGAAAGAGGCCTAAGGCAACTTGTGAACACCACCTAATATGGCACTGATAGACTTCTGTGGGCCCTTACTGTACCAAAGTATTCTTTTATATAATTTTTTCAGTTGAATTCTGTATGAATCTGACAGAACATAAACTGTAAAATGCGTCATCACATGCTGCACACTGGAGGTTCTCTCCCACTGAAGTATTGATCATAGGAGAGGACATCTCTATAATATGGTGCAGCAGAGAGCACCATATTTCATATCATGGAGTTGCTGGGACTCCTGTACTGCTTCCGTGCCAGTGGCTAAGATCTTGGAGGGAACAATTCTGGTAACAGAAGTACATTAGCGAATTGCCGATAATGCACATGTACAATTATGCTAGGAAAGGGCATAATCAGCAATTCCCTAATACAAAGTTATGATCAGAATCACTCCCTCTGCAAGGACGACTGATCTGGTAACACACTGCAGGGAAGCAGGGAATTGTAATTTCATCTGTGATGTTCTAAGTCTCTGCAAGCACTTAATTCAAAGAATACAGATTGCCAAAATACAGCACGTGAATCTCATAATGACATTTTATTATGGAAAATGTAGTTCCTTAGTATAATATTTTAAGGGCTTGTACAAATTCACTTTAAAGGGGTTTTCCAGGATTACTATGGTTTTAACAGATATGCTCATGTAGTTGCTTACCTCATGTACATCTTCTCTATGCATTTTTTTTGGACTCTCCTGACCCTTTACCATGTAGGTAAATCACTCTAGTTTGCTTCCATCCTGTATGTAGCGCTTTCTTTTCCTATAACCAACCAATCCCATGATGCACTTCTTTCTCTGTCACATCCTCAGCACCACCCCTAACAATGCCCAGCTAGTTTATAGTTCCTCCCACCCATCTTGTTATATAAACACTCCCCTATGACTGCTCCTGTTGTTGTTTTGACACATCCATGGACATAGCAATATAGGAAAGAACTGCATGGACATGGTCATGTGACCACAGCCCTCAACGGAAGATAGGAGCAATAAAGGTTAAAGAAATACACTAAAAAAATTACAGCTACCTTCATAAATGATTGTATGAAAAGATGAAAAAAACTCTAATGTCTCCAAATTGTCTTCATATTGTGTCTGACTGTTCAGAAAACCTATGATGTCGACACACTTAAATCTGTGCAAGTATCACATAAATAGCAAATGAAATCAATACACACACATACATATATATAGAGAGTTATTTTGGATTTTTACTTTGAGGACCCTTAGACCAAATGGTTTAAATGTTGACTTTAGGGTGGATTAGTGGTGTCTCTCTCCGTGTACCGCAGTGTCCGTATTCCCTGACATGGGTACAGTAAACATGTGTATAATACTACCAAGCTGAATTGTAAATTGTTTTTAACATTTTCTTTTTTTGTATCTTTTATAGATTTGGCTATCAATCACAGTCATGGCTGATATTCTGCATGAAGACAAGAGCACTCCGGTCCCTATCAGCTCCCCACATTCTATATTCTATTAAATAACCTGTATGATGGCCATGTCAATATTTTGTTATATATGTCGCGCTTGGTATATGGCAATTTGCAGGTTCACTTACACATTGAATACTTTTGATATTTGATCAAGGTGTTGTTCCCTTTCATTTGAAGGGTCATGCCAGGGTTTGTTTTATTCATGTAGTGCACTTGGGTGGATTTGTTTGGTGCCTCGCAAGGGACGGTGGCGGTTCAACGCGGTGACCCGTGTTGAAGCCGCTGTTGCACGATTACAGTGATGATCTCACTGCTGGCCCGGTTGGTCTCAACTGTGAGACACCATCCTTTCCCGTATTGTGCACTACTTGAATGGGTTTGTATAGTGACATGAGGGTTGGTAGGACGCCTGACCCTAAGTTCCCGTGTGAGCAGTGTTCGCAGATCATTGGTGAACCATTGGTTGTTCATGCGATCCTGACCCGCAGTCAGCCGTTCAGATCCTGTATGACTTTGTTTACTTGGTCTTGTTTGGATCATGTGACAATGATCACATGATTCCAGAGTAGGTGGCCTCTATTGCATAGACATGGTCACATGTGAGCACTGCCGGATTAGGCCATCTTAGATGTGGGTTCTACTGAGTTCTCTTGTGCCTGAGAGATCGCGAGATCTATTATTCTCGCTCATGCGCAGTAACTGAATGTGGACGCCATCGAGACCGCTGCGCTCGGCGTGTGCAATCTATCAGCTGATTGTGTGAGTCTTTTAACACACATTATGTAATGGGTACACCTGTATTTTTTAATAATCAATTATACTTCATTATGTATTGTCACGGTATATTATGTATTTTTTTATATGGCACTGTCACTTTATTCCTATCATGTACTCTGCACATGGATATTAAGATTTTATATGTTGTAAATGCGATTTATTAAGAATTTTGTTCACCTTTGTAAATAATTGATTCTTTTGTATTATGAATTGACACACCTATATACTGTGGTTGTAACACATGTGCACATAGCTTGAGAAAAACCGCAACAAGCGGTTGAAACGTCGCTGCTACATAACACTGGGTGAATAAAACCGCACGTGTTTTTTTTAACCTATTGGTGTGCTGCTGGCTTTTACCGTCTTATTGAATTGGACCGTGGTGCTGGTTCACATTAGCCTGATTTTGCACCCAACCAAGAAAGTGTGCTGCGTCTTCATTTTCCATATATATATATATATATATATATATATATATATATATATATATATATAGTATCCAAAGATGAGGCAGCACTCCAAATGAAGTAAAAAAGTGGATCCTTTATTCCCCTCTGTGCAACGTTTCAACCGTCTCAATGCGGTCTTTCTCAAGCATATCACATGGTGTCATACAAGGGTATATATACCCACAATACATTGCAAACAAAAAAAAAAGTGACAATTATTCAATACTGGGTGAAATAACATGGATAGTACATTATATAATATATAGAAACTCCCGTGATTTACATGACCAAGTGATTTACATAACATAGTGTTCATCATAATTCAATGCAGTATACACACGCATTAATCATAGTGATAACATGATAGTGAGTTAATTGACCAATATCAAATTCATCAATATAGTGTCATATCACCTGTGTACATAAAGAAAGTTCATTAAGATTAAAAACAACTCACACCGGGGCGTATGGACAGGAGCGCCAAAATCCGCGTCCTCACCACCAGACCACGCATGCCCAGAGTCCCCGTCACGTCACAAGAGAAACGCCCCCAGGAGAGGAGCCAAGCGTCGTCACCATGGAGATGTGAAACCACATGACCAGAAGCGACCGTCACATGACCCATCGAGAGGACGCACCGGGTAGAACCACGCCCACGCAGCCGGACGTGCGTCGCCAGGCAACAATACAAACATTGCTGTCACGGCAACAGAATTGCGGCAACGTGCGCAGATGTCCGCCGCAAACAAATGACAGACACTGACAATAGGGCACAAGGATCGGCAGGGGTAGGGGGAAGAAATATAGACGAGGGGAGAGAAACATAACGGGCACCGCAACGTAGAGATAAGTGGGTAAAAGGAAACCGATAAGTTCCCCATCGGGACACTATATATGTATTTCAAAGAGCGGAGTGAACGTAACGCACGTCCGGCTGCGTGGGCGTGGTTTCTATATATTATATAATGTACTATCCATGTTATTTCACCCAGTATTGAATAATTGTCACTTTTATTGTTTGCAATGTATTGTGGGTATATATACCCTTGTATGACACCATGTGATATGCTTGAGAAAGACCGCATTGAGACGGTTGAAACGTTGCACAGAGGGGAATAAAGAACCATGTCACAAAGCTCGAATCATTTCAAATTGATTTCTTGAACATGACAATGAGTTCACTGTACTAAAATGGCCCCCACAGTCACCAGATCTCAACCCAATAGAGCATCTTCGTGCCCTGGACGTGCATCCCTCAAATCTCCATCAACTGCAAGATGCTATCCTATCAATATGGGCCAACATTTCTAAAGAATGCTATCAGCACCTTGTTGAATCAATGCCACGTAGAATTAAGGCAGTTCTGAAGGCAAAAGGGGGTCCAACACCGTATTAGTATGGTGTTCCTAATAATTCTTTAGGTGAGTGTATATCACTATCTAACAAGAAGGTAAATAAAACCCATAAATAACAAACACAACAACAGCTTGAGTTGTATATATACCCTCATTTACCCACAATTCGTGCCATTAGCACCAATAGCAATGAGTTGTTATGTGGGTGGCCACCATGAAATGTCACTGTCTGAAGTGACATTCCATTATACCTGGGTGATGGAGACTGTCTACCTCACAGTTCACTAGTATTGGGCACGGAAACTAATATCACAGATTTTGGGCCAAGTAGGGAAGAGTGAGGTTGTGCTACAAGAAAAAGTGAAGAGATGTGACAGGACCTCTTTAAGCAAAAATTATTTCTGTAACATTTTCCATTAAAAACATACCTTTACTATATGGTGCACTCATACAATGTGAAAGAAAACATGAACCCACTTCTGAAACTCAGTAGCAACCCCTTTATATACAGTATATTGGCAGGGGTGGACTTCACTACAACACAAACCAAGAAGATGCTTGGGGATCCAGAGACCAGCGGGTCCACTGGCTGAATAAGCTGACTTATGAGGCGGACGCCGGACATACCACCTATGCAGCCGATTCAGCTGCAAAGAGGCCTAGGGAAAAGGGGACCCTTACCAGCTATAGAGCAGCAGCAGAAGTGCCCAGGCTGCACAGCTAAGCTGAGAGTGACGCTTAGTGGGCCAACAGGGGTGAAGCTAAGTGGTACAAAGTGGGCCCACAGACATAACTTTGTGCTTTAGGCTCCATAAATGCTAAATCTGCCCCCGTATATTGGAACATTCACTGGAATAAGGTGTGCTTAATGATGTAGGAATAGGTTAGGCTAGTTTCACATCTGCAGCAGAACACTGTGGATCCGGCATTGCCAGTTACTGCCATCTGCCTGCCAGACCCCTTAGATTATTATGGGGTATGGCAGAGATCTGGCTCCTACCTGGCAACTATGCAGAGAATTGACCAGACAAAAAACGTTGCACGCAACTGTTTTTGTCCACTTTCCCAACACTCTATGCTGGAACATCTGTCTGGAACAGCCAGATATAATAGTAGTCTTACCACCACTCATAAGTTATTAGGTGGATCATGGAAGTGTGATCAAGAAAGGCCTGCTACACCTATCAGATTTGAAAATACAGTCATTATTTCAATGCCATCATCCAAAATGTATCCCTTCTCTGTATTTATTGTTAATTAATCTTGTTTTCTCTGAACCAGTCACAGAATATCTCTATCTATTCACATTTCTCAAACGCGGAATAAAACATATGACATCCAAAACTCATCCCTTCCCTGTAGTTATTGCTCATTAATCCTACTTTTATATGGGTTTACTAGGGCTGGGAAATGTATTTCCTAAAGTTTAATATGGCAGTTTATTAATAGCAACACACAAAGATAACCACTAGATAACATACTAATTTAAATAATTTTTCATTTTATGAGACCTTAATATGTTGCTTTATTCTGCAGTGATCGGTTTCTCTACACTGTTAGGTTGTTTAATTTTTATTTTTTTCTAGAAACTGACATGTTCCATCAGACTCTAGGTGCTTCTAAAGGCAAATATATCTGTACACATAGGCCAGCATTTATTAGTATGAGTGCACCTAGATGTTAAATTGTGCCCAAATTCTGCGCTGTTTTCAGCATATTTGTCAATTTGAGTATTTACAAAAACTCACTGATTGAGCTTGTCAAGGGGTGCGGCTTATCAGAAAAAGTTGTGACTTCGCAGGAAAGTTGTGTGGCCTAAGATGCTTCATTTTGCACCACAATTCTCTCATATTATTTTGAAGTCAGCCAAGCAACAATTGGTATAAGGTTAGACAAAAGTGTCTAGCTGTGCATATTATATCATTGCGGTCAAATGTTAGTTGGTGAGAATAAGGATTTGTATGCATGAGTGATTAGAAGTGCTATTTGGTATCTTAGACTCAATTTTAGCTTTGTGAAGAAAAGCAGATTGACGGCAGCATCTCCAGAAACATGATTTATTCAAAGTGGGTCCATATGACACATCTGCGAAACGTTGCAGCACTTTATTGGCTTATTTTGCACATGTGTCATATGGACCCACTTTGAATAAATCACTTTTCTGGAGATGATGTCGTCAATCTGCTTTTCTTCACTATTCGGATGACCAATGTGGATCTGAGGTCAGGATGGGCTGATGCATTCCGGATTATGTCTTCACGGTAGTGAGTGCTGCTCTGAACACTATTATCAATTTTGGCTTTGGTGACCCAGCAACTGCAAATACATCATCATTAACTTTAATGCCAATCTAGCTCATCTAATCACATGTTCATTTTCCAGCCCCAGTGCCAAGGAAACTCTATGCAACAAAAGGAATTTCTAAAAAAAAAAATGAAAGAAAATGTGCCACATGGCATCAAAACTAAAGAAACAATAGAAAAGAAAATTTCGAATTTTGTGGTTATTAGAGATAAGCAAAACAGTTTGTCAGGTTTTACAGTTTATCAGATTTTGGCCTGTTCTGTGATATTAAAACAATTCATCAAAGCGATCAGGAAAACGGAAGTCATACAAAAGATGTGATGATCTGATTTCATCATAACCTGAATAAACAATTGAATTAAAAATAGAACATTTGGTTCACAGAATGAGGACTTAGATCCTGGTTAAAGTACGGGTCATGCTCATTAAAACAGACAGAATATAGCCAGATGACATTGCAGAATGCAATGAGGACAGCCCTATTGGGAACGAGATATATAAAGTGCTGCAATATGGATAGGTCTTTCCCTTCATTCCATGTATGGTTACAATAGGAACAGAAGGAAGCATAAAAATATAAGTCCTCTCACTGGCAAGAACATAGTTGCAAATGTCATGACTTCCCACATAACGCCTACTATAATAGCATGCATTCATTATAGCAGAGAACATAGAACAAAATTATGGTAGAGACAGCAAGCTGACAAATACACATGGCTTCATGCATTCACATCCCTTGGAAGGGCTGCATCTTAGAATTTCTGCCCTGTACCAAATCAATTCAATATAGGTTTATAAGTATTTCATTCAATGGTACAGAGGTGTCATTAATGCCACATCCCAACTTGACACTATGTTGTCTTGTCTTTGTTATATATTATTTCCATTATCCCTCATTCATATACTACATATAATTATATCGAAAAAAATACTTCACCCCTGCCTCTGTGTAAGCAGCATCTATGCGGCTGTCCAGCCAGTAACACATCTGTGACAACCAGGAAAAGCTTTCCAGCCCCATCAGTCATTAACATCTTCCTGGCTGACACAAAATGCAGAGTGCAGCTGGCGCCTTTATTGCCTCCACTCACACTTACTATCTCCATAGCAGTAAAATGCTTCAGAATCCCATTATTCCACCTGATATACTTATTATGGTGGAAACAACAGAAAAATGGTCAGGCTTACCTGTACTTGACAACATGCAATACGAAATATATTACAGAAATATGTATATATCATCCCATTTATATATGTTACACAGCATGGACATTATGTGGAACTAAAACAAATTATAGATAAAATTTCCAATAATTCAGAAGTAACTACAGAAATAAAATATCTAGTGATAGAGTCTATATAGAGGCTTCACATGGACTAAACATGAAGCAGACCAGCCCCTATAACGGTTCCATTGTGTAAATATAACGAAATCTAATTCAGGCTGGTCAATAGAAGTAAGCAGATGTTCACATATAGATGGTGCATTGTATTATTACTCAGCACACACAGACAGCATTCTGTACTTACCGGTATCATCCATTATACGTCTTCAGGTATCTTACTGGTGTTCTCTATATGCTCTGATTGCTTGACTCTCCCCAATAGTTCTCACTGCCCTTTCCTGCCCTTCCTTTCTGACAGTCAATCTTTGCAGTGCATACAATTCTTGCTTTAACAGCAGCAGACACAACACCAGGAAATTCAGATCTCCCAGGATGACAAAACAGCCATTAGCTCCATTATAGGCTGACTAAGACAGTCTGTGTCTATTGAGGAGGCACTTGAAGCCCCA
Source organism: Bufo bufo (assembly GCF_905171765.1). NCBI lineage: Eukaryota > Metazoa > Chordata > Amphibia > Anura > Bufonidae > Bufo > Bufo bufo. Next base: position 392,445,448 of record NC_053392.1, read on the forward strand.
TGGATTCATTTCTATTCTAAGAAAGTATAGTAGGGGAGGGGATGCTGAAGGAGTCAGCCTCTCAGTTCTTGCTATTATCACACAGAAGTCGATTCTAAACATAGGTATCTGAAGGATAAAACCTGATCGCTTAATGGCTTCAGGATGAAAAGGAATTGCCATCAATCACAGACTGCTTGTGTTTATACATCGAGGCGTCAATCTTAATTTACTGATCAACAGTACAATAGAAAACAGAAAAGTAAAAAAAGAGAAAAACGGTTCTGTTTTCATTCCTCCTATTACAGGTGACAGTGGTTTTAATTTAATGAAAAAAACCTCTGTGTGACTTGTACAATGACACAGGGTATTGTGCCGAGCTTTCTGCTCATTTCTGGTTTTAGCAACTCAAGTGTATTCCTCTGGAAAAAGTATGCAATTATCACGTCTGGTAAGGCAGGTACCAGATGTGCGGCGCAGGGTGCCCTACCACAAGGGAAAGGGAGGAGTGGTGACCCCAAACTCACCTAGCACTGGCACCTGGCTACCCTGACGTCACTAGACGGGTTGCTCATCCGTACGCAGATCACATGCCTTGTCCCTGGCTTACCCTTAAAGAAGCGCTAGGTAGTGAGAAGGGCGGTGGGAGCACTAGTCCTCACCACTGACACCTAGGGTAAGAACAGGGAGTGGACAAACAACACAATCACCACATATAATCCCCGAAGGGATACGACAAACAGTAGGAAACAGACTGGAGAGAACCGGAGATCCAACCGCACTGGCTCCAACAGCTCCAGCAGGCTCCACAGGAACACCACCTGAGGTCAGAATAGATAACCTGGAAGGAAGGTCTATATATGGCAACAAGGGAAGTAGGAAGAGAGAATGTATAGTAGCTCGGAGTGGCAGACAAAAAACAGCTGAAAGGAAAACTACCGATACCTAGATAGGACGAAAAGGATCGCAATCCAAAACAGGAAAACCTGGACCGGAATCCATTCCCACAACTAGATCATGGAGCGATCCCCAGAAATTGGGCGAGTAGCCACCCGCTGCGACCTTCTGACCCCAGGCACTACAAGGTCAGCGATAGGTCGTGACACCTTTGGGACAGCAATAATTTAATTAGTTTCTTTCTCTACCTTTTTTTGTATTGCAAAAATGAATTATGTATACTCAGTCATGCACACAAACCCCCAAAAATATAGCATGGAAAAAATATTGTATGGAATTAATTTAAAGATTGTATTGTCATTAAAGAGATATTTGAAGACTATGCCATGAAGGTCATTTTCCCACCTCTGGGACCCTCACGTGTTGAGAGATCGTGGTCACCTGAGTGACTGCTGTGGATATGACATAAATGAAAATACCCTTCTGACTAGCAAAAGTCATAACATGGAAAATACTATGTTTGTAAGTGCCACTCTTTGGTATATTGAGTACATAATGGTGTTGTGACGTAAATGGTTGTGGGACTTATTGGTCCATTTATACCAAAATACTCCCAAAGCTTACTTCATTGAAAACTAAAAACTAAAATAGTGAACACATGTTACATAGATGCTGAACTTCTTTCATAGGGCTGTTAGTTTCAAATATGTATTACGGTTTACAGAAAACATAGCTGATACAATGCAAATAATAAATTCCTTGCAGGGCTGAGACAGACATGTAAGTAAAGGCAAACATGTAAACCATCAGAACACAATATGTCAACAAAGAAAGAAGTAATACTAGACAAGTCAAGTGATAGCATAGAAAGAGAGACTAGTATCCTACTTTGTTTCTCAGCAATATATATGTATTGTCAGGGGAAGGGGGGTCTAAGCTTTCTCATTACGGAGAGCATCTAGTACAGTCAGGTCCATAAATATTGGGACATCGACACAATTCTAAAATTTTTGGCTCTATACAGCACCACAATGGATTTGAAATGAGACAAACAAGATGTGCTTTAATTTGAGGGTATTTACATCCAAATCAGGTGAACGGTGTAGGAAATACAACAGTTTGCATATGTGCCTCCAACTTGTTGAGGGACCAAAATTAATGGGACAATTGGCTTCTCAGCTGTTCCATGGCCAGGTGTGTGTTATTCCCTCATTACCCCAATAACAATGAGCAGATAAAAGGTCCAGAATTAATTTCAAGTATGCTATTTGCATTTGAAATCTGTTGCTGTCAACTCTCAAGATGAGATCCAAAGAGCTGTCACTATCAGTGAAGCAAGCCATCATTAGGCTGAAAAAACAAAATAAACACATCAAAGAGATAGCAAAAACATTAGGCGTGGCTAAAACAACTGTTTGGAACATTCTTAAAAAGAAGGAACGCACCGGTGAGCTCAGCAACTCTAAAAGACCCGGAAGACCACGGAAAACAACTGTGGTGGATGACCGAAGAATTCTTTCCCTGGTGAAGAAAACACCCTTCACAACAGTTGACCAGATCAAGAACACTCTCCAGGAGGTAGGTGTATGTGTGTTAAAGTCAACAATCAAGAGAAGACTTCACCAGAGTGAATACAGGGGGTTCACCACAAGATGTAAACCATTGGTGAGCCTCACAAACAGGAAGGCCAGATTAGAGTTTGCCAAATGACATCTAAAAAAGCCTTCACAGTTCTGGAACAACATCCTATGGACAGATGAGACCAAGATCAACTTGTACCAGAGTGATGGGAGGAGAAGAGTATGGAGAAGGAAAGGAACTGCTCATGATCCTAAGCATACCACCTCATCAGTGAAGCATGGTGGTGGTAGTGTCATGGCGTGGTCATGTATGGCTGCCAATGGAACTGGTTCTCTTGTATTTATTGATGATGTGACTGCTGACAAAAGCAGCAGGAGGAATTCTGAAATGTTTCGGGCAATATTATCTGCTCATATTCAGTCAAATGCTTCAGAACTCATTGGACGGCGCTTCACAGTGCAGATGGACAATGATCCAAAGCATACTGCAAAAGCAATAAAGAGTTTTTAAGGGAAAGAAGTGGAATGTTATGCAATGGCCAAGTCAATCACCTGACCTGAATCCGATTGAGCATGCATTTCACTTGCTGAAGACAAAACTCAAGGGAAAATGCCCCAAGAACAAGCAGGAACTGAAGACAGTTGCAGTAGAGGCCTGGCAGAGCATCACCAGGGATGAAACCCAGCGTCTGGTGATGTCTATGCGTTCCAGACTTCAGGATGTAATTGACTGCAAAGGATTTGCAACCAAGTATTAAAAAGTGAAAGTTTGATTTATGATTATTATTATGTCCCATTACTTTTGGTCCCTTAACAAGTGGGAGGCACATATGTAAACTGTTGTAATTCCTACACCGTTCACCTGATTTGGATGTAAATACCCTCAAATTAAAGCTGACAGTCTGCAGTTAAAGCACATCTTGTTTGTTTTATTTCAAATCTATTGTGGTGGTGTATAGAGCCAAAAATGTTGTGTCGATGTCCCAATATTTATGGACCTGACTGTATGTGTAGTATATGTGCAGAGTATTGTAGGCCAGGCAATTTCCCTCTGGGTTTCTGGGAAAAATATTCAAATTAGCTTTCCTAAGCCTATCTGATGCCAGGAGATGTGCTAATTTTCATATATTTTCCCAGAGACCCAGAGGAACATTGGGTTACGATACTCCTCATGCATATTCGGCACCCTCCATAAGAAGATACAGTACGGTACTCCAACCAAGGCCTCTCAGGCAGCCAAGCAAAGTTTCTTTGCTCAGTTCTGTTAAAGTGTAGTTACTTAGAATAAGCTGGATTCCTGGTATGAAACAGTTTTCATTTCCTTTTTGAAAGGAGACCTGCTTGCATGTCTCTTTTCTAAAGAGGCATTATGGGGAGATACAAGCACAGTAATAGATACAACTTTTATTATGAAACAGCACTGATTGAACTGTTTAAAGCTACCACCAAAAACATAGTTTTAACGGGAAAGAAAGGAATCCATAAGATGGAAGTCAAAATGGAAGCCTTTTAGAGGCATTCCGTTGTGATCTGTCATGAGAGAAGTCTATGGGAATCAAAACGGATCCGTCTGGTTCCCGGAATGCAAGATGGAAAACAAAGTCCTGTTGACTGGACTTTTTTTTACGTTCTGCATAACGGAGACCAGACGGATCCGTTATGTTTCCCATAGATTTGTATTATGACGGAAAGCAAAACTGAATGCCTTTTAAAGACTTCCGTTTTGCATTCCGTCATAATACAAGTCTATGGGTAGCATAATGGATCCATCCTTGGTTCTGTTATGCAAAACGGAATGCCTCTTAAATGCTTCCGTTTTGACTTCCATCTTATGGATTCCGTTATTTTCCGTTATAACCATAACAGTGATGTGAGCAAGCCCTAATACAGTCCTGTGATAATCTGTTGTTTACTGCTGATGTATGTCAGGGGTAGGCAACCGCTCTGCTCTGTTCTGCTCTGCTCTTCTCAGGACTCCCTTAGAAGTGAATAGAGCATGCTGGGAACTGTAGTTTCACAACAGCTGGAGTGCTGATCCCTCATGTATGTCATCATTATGACTTCATTGAAATGTAGGGATGGGTTGCAATGCAAAAAGTGATTTTCATCTAAAACCCAAAAAGTAACATTGGTTGAGTGTGGGGTATAAGAGATAATAACCCAATACTACTGCTGATTATCTTTTCACATGATGTAACAAGGTGTGTGGAAAAGTGCTGGAAGGAGTATTTATTCCTCATCTGGGTGAGATAGTTTGCTGGAGCTGTTTTGTTCAGAGTTTTGTTGTTGGCTGGATTTTTTTGGACTGGTAGGTAGGTTTGGTAGAGTGACCTACCAGTCCATACTCTTACTACAGAACAGCTATTCCTCCTAGTCTGAGGAGATCCAAGGTGTGGCTACTGGGATTGTTAGACCTTATTCACACGTCAGTGCTTGGTCAGTGATTTCCATCAGTGATTGTGAATGAAAAGCAGTAATGAAGCTACACAGAGATAAGGTAATGGAAAGATCTGCCCCTATGCTGTGTTTTTTACCCGCACATGGTTTTGGATCACAATCATTGATCGAAATCACTGACCAAACATTGACTGTGTGAATAAGGCCTTATTGGGCAATAAATAGGGGCCTCAGAGCCTCAGTTAGGGCCAGAACGTGGTGGTTGTTTGCAAAGCCAGACTCCTCTGACATGATGAAGGCATAGGTGAGATAGAGAAGCTCTCTGTATTGTTAGAGCCCAGACGGTCAGTTGTTTATTTGATGTTTTGTGTTACGCCTTAGGCCCCTTTTACATGAGCGAGTATTCCGCGCGGGTGCAATGCGTGATGCGAACGCATTGCGCCCTCACGGAATCCGGAACCATTCATTTCAAAGGGTCTGTGTACATGAGCGTTGTTTTTCACGCATCACTTGTGCGTTGAGTGAAAATCGCATCCCCAAGAAAGTGCAGATGCGATGTGTTTTTCACGGATGGTTGCTAAGAGATGTTGTTTGTAAATATTACGTTTTTTTATCACGCGCGTGCAAAATGCATTATATCGTATTGCACCCGCATGATAAAAACTGAACGCGATCGCAAACAAAACTGAATGGACTTGCTTGCGAAATCACGCAGTTTTCACTGAACGCATCTGCAACTAATCCGGACACGCTCATCTGCAAGGGGCCTTATGTGCTGTGGCTGCACCCAAGTTACGTTTAAGTTGGATGTCCTGTATTGTGTTGTGTTGAATAAAAAATAAAGCACCATTTGAACTTTTAACCCCCAAAGTCTGAGAGTCTGTCATTGCTGACCCCACCGCAAGTACACATATCCCTACAATGAGTTACGGAAAAGTTTGGATAAAGTTATTATTTCATTTTAAAGGGTTTCTACCACTTCGTTTTCACATAATTAGCTTCCAGACACTAGCGATCCGCTAGTGTCTGCTCTACCAAACAATCCTAATATAATAGCTTTTGGGGCAGCCGTTTCGCTAAAAAAAGAACTTATATTGATATGCTAATGAGCCTCTAGGTGCTATGGGGGCGTCATTAGCACCTAGAGGCTCGGTCTACCTTCACAAAATGCCGCCGCCCAGTGCGTCTCTCCAGCCCGCCCATCTCCTCCGGAATGCGATCCTTCCTGTGAGCGTATGTATTCGGCGCATGCGCAGTGAATGTCTGACTGCTTTCTGCACAGACATCTCCACTGCGCCTTTTCCTCGGAGCACTATGACGTCATCGGCACAGGCGCAGTGGAGATGTCTGAGCAGGGAAGAGGTCAGACATTCACTGCGCATGCGCCGAATACATACGCTCACAGGGAGGATCGCATTCCGGAGGAGATGGGCGGGCTGGAGGGACGTGCTGGGCGGCGGCATTTTGTGAAGGTAGACCGAGCCTCTAGGTGCTAATGACGCCCCCATAGCACCTAGAAGCTCATTAGCATATCAATATAAGTTCTTTTTTTAGTGAAACAGCTGCCCCAAAAGCAATTATATTAGGATTGTTTGGTAGAGCAGACACTAGCGGATCGCTAGTGTCTGAAAGCTAATTATGTGAAAACAAAGTGGTAGAAACCCTTTAAGTTATATGGTAAACTAGCTGAAGGACCCGACTTCGCTCCGGTATATTTAATCTATTTCATTTCATGTTTGTGTGTGTCTTTAAAAGATATCAACATTATCCACTATAACAGTGACATCTACAGCACCCCGCCCCCTTCAGACTCCCTGTCCTCCGTCTGGCGCAGGGCCTGGACGGACACAAGGATTACCTTTTGAACAGCTCACTCTCAGACAGCAGCAATGTGCTGTCTGAGCTTGAGCTGCAGGGAGAAAGTCACCGTCCCCCCCACCCCTGCATCTGACAGAAGTTGATTTTTTACTTCATGTTTTAAATCCCTGTCGGCTGAGGAGTGAGAGGGGGCGTGGTCTAATCAAATCGGGGCGTGGCTTAGCAGGGTCTGGGGGCGAGGTTTTAAGTTCGTCTTTTGAGGGTGGACACATTGTGGCAGGGGGCGTGTCTGGGCTCCTTCCTTCAAGAGTAAAGAGTGACGCCCCTCTGGGCACCTTACTGGCTCATTTGCATACCAAATAAACTGGATTTTCAGAGGATAAAAACATCTATTGCTGGAAGAAAAGCACAGCTTGAAATAAGGTACTAAGTGCTATTAGGCCATGGCTTTACTTCAATAGCGATTATCCTGGTGACAGATTTCCTTTAACCTCTTCAGGACACAGGGCGTACAGGTACACCCTGATGTCCTGGTACTTAAGGACACAGGGCGTATCGACCGGGTCTATAAACATATCACATGACCTAACCCCTCAGATGAACACCGTAAAAAAAACAAAAACAAAAAACTGTGCTAAATAAACCATTTCTTTGTCACCTTACATCACAAAAAGTACAACAGCAAGCGATCAAAAAGGCGTACGCACACCAAATCGTACCAATCTAACCGTCACCTCATCCAGCAAAAAATGAGCCCCTACCTGAGACAATCGCCCGAAAAATAAAAAAACTATGGCTCAGAATATCGAGACACTAAAACATCATATTTATTGTGTAAAACGTACATAAATAAATAAAAAAGTATACATATTAGGTATCGCCACGTGCGTATCGACCGGCTCTATAAACATATCACATGATCTAACCCCTCAGATGAACACCGTAAAAAATTAAAAATAAAAACTGTGCTAAATAAACAATTTTTTGTCACCTTACATCACAAAAAGTGTAATAGCAAGCGATAAAAAAATTCATATGCACCCCAAAATAGTGCCAATCATACCGTCATCTCATCCCACAAAAAATGAGACCCTACCTAAGATAATCGCCCAAAAACTGAAAAAACGATGGCTCTCAGAATATGGAGACACTAAAACATGATTTATTTATTTTTTCAAAAATTATATTATTGTGTAAAACTTACATAAATAAAAAAAAGTATACATTTTAGGTATCACAGCGTCCGTATCGACCGGCTCTATAAAAATATCACATGACCTAACCCCTCAGATGAACACCATAAAAAATAAAAACTGTGCTAAATAAACTATTTTTTTATATATTAGATGTGTATTTGAATGAAAGTGCAATATTTCTTCAAAGCTAAAGTTACCTTGGCAACCAGACTGCCTTGTCTGACACCTCATATCTCACTGCCAAATTTCAGATGCTAGTAGTCAGTGACGTTAAAGAGCAAATGTCACAAACATTTCTCATTTTCTATTTGGACCATTAATTTTAAGAAAACATATATTAAGGATATTCTACTCTACTGTGATGGGGAGACTTCCCTTATAACCTACATGATAATCTTTCTGAGTTTCAACTTCCTCTACATGCTAACAGATGACTGGATTGTTATAGTTGTAGGATAGCATCTGGTAAAAGGGTAGTTGCAAAGTCACAAACAGAGAGATGATCTATAAATCTCAGCAATGCTGTAGTTCTTAAAAGAAATGGCAGCATGATCTATGACAGCATCCTCTGTATGCTTGTCAGGGAAGAATAAAAATTTGTCAAACTGTGAAGTGCTGCTCCATGAGAGATGAGGCACAGGTCACCCTCCTAAATTCAACTTTATCACCATCCTCAAGATGGCCAATGGCTCTCTGTCCTGCTGTTCACCCTCATAGGCCACAGGTCAAGTGTATAAGAGGACCTATTAACATCAGTATGACTCTTGTGCCAGACCGCAAGCAGCTCTGATCAAACTAAAAGAGGTCACAGATGGCCCCATAAAATGAGAATCAGGTGAGTTTTTAAAAAAAAATATCCTCATCTCTAATTAGGCCACTTTGAGGGAGTATATTACAGAAGACACTATAGAGGCATTATTATTATTACTGGAGGCCAGTGGGCGTAGCTATAGGAGTCGCAGCAGTTGCAGTTGCAGTTGCAGCCCCCCCTCCTCTTGCCAGTGGCATTGTCACGGATGGTGTTGCAGAAAGCTGGAACTTATAAATAAACATCCGACTGGCTTGATCCCAAACTAAGGAGCATATGGGTGAGCCCTATAAAACCCCTAGAGCTCTCCCTGACTGCTATGCCCATGCAAAGATCTTTATGGTAGACAATTGCATGCCCTCGTACCTTATACTATGTGACACCTAAAAACCCTATAATAGGGAGGGGACACGACCACTGGCTCCCTGCACTTAATACGGACGGAGTCAGGGTCACCTACAATCAAGCCAGCAAGAAACACAAATAAAGGAAACAGACTTATCTGAGGAATCAGGAGACGCAGCCTCCAGCAGTGAACACAATCCAGGAAGAAGTATAAACCGCAAAGTGAGGCAGTATGGGAGGGAATTTAAAGGGAGACAATCAGTGCAAATAGGTGACAGCTGGGAAAAGGAAAGGAGATGAGAAAGTGAAACCAAAACAAAGAACATCATACAACAGGTAGAGAAGAACGTCTGCCAGATCTTCTCACAGAGCTGGCGGTGACAGTACCCCTCCCTCTACGGGTGGACTCCGGACACTCAGAGCCTACCTTCTCAGGATGAGACCTATGGAAAGCCCTGATGAGACGAGTGGCCTTAATGTCCGCCACTGGGACCCACATCCTCTCCTCAGGACCATAACCCTCCCAATGAACGAGGTACTGGAGAGAACCGTGGATAATGCGAGAATCCACAATCCTAGAGACCTAAAATTAAAGATTACCATCAACAACAATCGGGGGAGGAGGCAAAGAGGAGGGTACAGTGGGTTGGACATAAGGTTTTAATAGGGACCTGTGAAAAACATTATGGATCTTCCAAGTCTGAGGAAGATCACGACGGAAGGCAACGGGATTGATGACGGACAAGCTCTTGTAAGGCCCAATAAACCTAGGACCCAACCTCCAGGAGGGAACCTTCAGTTTGATATTCTTTGTAGACAACCACACCAGATCCCCCACATTCAGGTCCGGACCAGGCACACGTCTCTTATCCGCCACACGCTTATATCTCTCACTAATCCTCTTCAGATTACCCTGAATCTTTTGCCAAATAAATGACAAAGACGAGGAAAATCTCTCCTCATCAGGTAAACCAGAAGACCCCTCTCCAGAGAATGTCCCAAACTGCGGATGAAACCCATATGCACCAAAAAATGGTGACTTATCAGAGGACTCCTGGCGACGATTATTTAAAGCAAACTCAGCAAGGGAGAAAAAAGAACACCAATCCTCCTGATTCTCCGGCACAAAACAGCGCAGATATGTCTCCAGATTCTGATTGACGCGTTCGGTCTGACCATTCGACTGCGGGTGAAAAGCAGAAGAGAACGACAACCGAACCCCCAAGCGAGAACAGAAGGCCTTCCAGAATCTGAAAACAAATTGCGTGCCCCTATCAGAAACTATGTCTGAAGGAATGCCATGCAATTTAACAATGTGATCAACAAACGCTTGCGCCAGCGTCTTAGCATTGGGTAACCCAGGAAAGGGAATGAAATGCACCATTTTGCTAAAACGGTCCACTACTACCAGAATCACAGTCTTCCCCGAGGAACGAGGCAGGTCAGTAATTAAGTCCATGGACAGATGCATCCAAGGACGGGAAGGAATGGGTAACGGGAGGAGAGAACCCGATGGCCGTGAATGAGGGACCTTGGCACGAGCACAGGTCTCGCAGGCTGCCACAAAACCCTCCACCGTCTTACGAAGAGCCGGTGTCACGGATGGTGTACAGGAAACAAGACAATACCATATAACAAAGTCTCTCTGGATCCACAACTAAGGAACAAAGGGAGACCCCTGCAATAGACCTGCCGCTCTCCCTCACTGCTCAGCCTATGCGAACACCCCAAAGGTGGATGGGCGCATATCCACGTTCCTCGGCTATCTATTACCTGAAGACCCTACAATAGTGAGGGGACACGACCACCGGCTCCCTACACTGACGGAGTCAGGGTCACCTGGATCCAGAAAAGAGAAAATCATAAATACATAAACAGCGCTTAACTTGCAGACGACTGACGACTGAGGACTGAGGACTGGGAACTGGGAACTGGGAACAGCATGCACACACACTCCAGGAAGTTGTATCAGCCGCACACTACTGCATTATGGGGAGGAATTTAAAGGGCAGCAATCAGTCCGACTGCATGACAGCTGAGATAGACTAACGAGATGAGAAACTAAACCAAAACAAAGAAATTCAAGGAGGAGGATCTGAAAAGCTCCTATGAGCGCTTCTCAGCTGTCTGGCTGTGACAGCCGGCCACCAAAATCTCCGAGCAATGAGATCCACTGTGGCTCTGCTCCCCGGGTGCCCAGCAAGGACAGTATCGTGGTGCTCCTTAAAAACCTTGTGTCGTAAAGCGAGAGGCACAAACAACCTCCCAGGGGGACAAAGATCAGGAGCCTCTGCCTGGGCTGCCTGAACCTCTGCCTCCAAATCAGTATAAAGAGCAGAGACGACCACCCCTTCAGCCAAAATGGGACCCGGGTCTTCAAAGTTCCCCCCTGCCGGAAAACAACGTGACAGGGCATCTGCCTTCACATTTTTAACCCCAGGGCAGAAGGTAACAACAAAATCAAACCTAGAAAAGAACAAAGACCATCTGGCCTGTCTCGGGTTCAGACGCTTGGCCGATTCCAAGTAGGCCAGATTCTTATGGTCTGTAAACACGGTAATAGGGTGTCTGGCTCCCTCTAACCAATGGCGCCATTCCTCAAAAGCTAATTTGATGGCCTGAACTGGTCCTTAAAAAGTTGGTTTTTGAAAATTTCTGAGAAATTTCAAGATTTACTTCTAAACTTCTAAACCTTGTAACGTCGCCCAAAAAAAAAAATTAATTCCCAAAATGATCCTAACATGAAGTAGACATATGGGGAATGTAAAGTAATAACTATTTTTGTAGGTATTACTATGTATTATAGAAGTAGAGAAATGGAAACTTGGAAATTTGCAAATTCTTCCAAATTTTTGGAAAATTTGGTATTTTTTTTATAAATAAAAAATTATTATTTTTTTTACTCCATTTAACCAGTGTCATAAAGTACAATATCTGACGAAAAAACTATCTCAGAATGGCCTGGATAAGTCAAAGCATTTTAAAGTTATCAGTACTTAAAGTGACACTGGTCAGATTTGCAAAAAATGGCCTGGTCCTTAAGGTGAAATAAGGCTGTGTCCTTAAGGAGTTAAAGTTCACCTACAGCTGTGAAGAAAAATGGCTGGGTTGTTTTGGAAACCTTGAGTAAAACTGTGCATGTGGAGACTAACGGCCTGCGAGCTTCTATTGGCTGATAAGGGTCATGTGACCAAGCTTCTATTGGCTAATGCATTTTTTTGGAGGAATATCTCAGGAACGGTACGTCCTAGAGAGCTGAGACCTGGTCTAAAACCTTCCCGGACACCTGATGTACCTGTGTGCCAAATTTCGTTATTGTAAATGCTACGGTGCGGATTCCTTTAGCGGACATACACACACACACACACATACACTCAGCTTTATATATTAGATGTGTATTTGAATGAAAGTGCAATATTTCTTCAAAGCTGAAGTTACCTTGGCAACCAGACTGCCTTGTCTGACACCTCATATCTCACTGCCAAATTTCAGATGCTAGTAGTCAGTGACGTTAAAGAGCAAATGTCACAAACATTTCTCATTTTCTATTTGGACCATTAATTTTAAGAAAACATATATTAAGGATATTCTACTCTACTGTGATGGGGAGATTTCCCTTATAACCTACATGATAATCTTTCTGAATTTCAACTTCCTCTACATGCTAACAGATGACTGGATTGTTATAGTTGTAGGATAGCATCTAGTAAAAGGGTAGTTGCAAAGTCACAAACAGAGAGATGATCTATAAATCTCAGCAATGCTGTAGTTCTTAAAAGAAATGGCAGCATGATCTATGACAGCATCCTCTGTATGCTTGTCAGGGAAGAATAAAAATTTGTCAAACTGTGAAGTGCTGCTCCATGAGAGGTGAGGCACAGGTCCCCCTCTTAAATTCAACTTTATCACCATCCTCAAGATGGCCAATGGCTCTCTGTCCTGCTGTTCACCCTCATAGGCCACAGGTCAAGTGTATAAGAGGACCTATTAACATCAGTACGACTCTTGTGCCAGACCACAAGCAGCTCTGATCAAACTAAAAGAGGTCACAGATGGCCGCATAAAATGAGAATCAGGTGAGTTTTTTTTAAAAAATATCCTCATCTCTAATTAGGCCACTTTGAGGGAGTATATTACAGGAGACACTATAGAGGCATTATTATTATTACTGGAGGCCAGTGGGCGTAGCTATAGGAGTCGCAGCGGTTGCAGTTGCAGCCCCCCCTCCTCTTGCCAGTGGCACTGTCACGCATGGTGTTGCAGAAAGCTGGAACTTATAAATAAACATCCGACTGGCTTGATCCCAAACTAAGGAGCATATGGGTGAGCCCTATAAAACCCCTAGAGCTCTCCCTGACTGCTATGCCCATGCAAAGATCTTTATGGTAGACGATTGCATGCCCTCGTACCTTATACTATGTGACACCTGAAAACCCTATAATAGGGAGGGGACACGACCACCGGCTCCCTGCACTTAATACGGACGGAGTCAGGGTCACCTACAATCAAGCCAGCAAGAAACACAAATAAAGGAAGCAGACTTATCTGAGGAATCTGGAGAAGCAGCCTCCAGCAGTGAACACAATCCAGGAAGAAGTATAAACCGCAAAGTGAGGCAGTATGGGAGGGAATATAAAGGGAGACAATCAGTGCAAATAGGTTACAGCTGGGAAAAGGAAAGGAGATGAGAAAGTGAAACCAAAACAAAGAACATCATACAACAGGTAGAGAAGAACGTCTGCCAGATCTTATCACAGAGCTGGCGGTGACAGTACCCCTCCCTCTACGGGTGGAATCCGGACACTCAGAGCCCACCTTCTCAGGATGAGACCTATGGAAAGCCCTGATGAGACGAGTGGCCTTAATGTCTGCCACTGGGACCCACATCCTCTCCTCAGGACCATAACCCTCCCAATGAACGAGGTACTGGAGAGAACCGCGGATAATGCGAGAATCCACAATCCTAGAGACCTAAAATTAAAGTTTACCATCAACAACAATCGGGGGAGGAGGCAAAGATGAGGGTACAGTGGGTTGGACATAAGGTTTTAATAGGGACCTGTGAAAAACATTATGGATCTTCCAAGTCTGAGGAAGATCAAAACGGAAGGCAACGGGATTGATGACGGACAAGCTCTTGTAAGGCCCAATAAACCTAGGACCCAACTTCCAGGAGGGAACCTTCAGTTTGATATTCTTTGTAGACAACCACACCAGATCCCCCACATTCAGGTCCGGACCAGGCACACGTCTCTTATCCACCACACGCTTATATCTCTCACTAATCCTCTTCAGATTACCCTGAATCTTTTGCCAAATAAATGACAAAGACGAGGAAAATCTCTCCTCATCAGGTAAGCCAGAAGACCCCTCTCCAGAGAATGTCCCAAACTGCGGATGAAACCCATATGCACCAAAAAATGGTGACTTATCAGAGGACTCCTGGCGACGGTTATTTAAAGCAAACTCAGCAAGGGACAAAAAAGAACACCAATCCTCCTGATTCTCCGGCACAAAACAGCGCAGATATGTCTCCAGATTCTGATTGATGCGTGCGGTCTGACCATTCGACTGCGGGTGAAAAGCAGAAGAGAGCGACAACCGAACCCCCAAGCGAGAACAGAAGGCCTTCCAGAATCTGAAAACAAATTGCATGCCCCTATCAGAAACTATGTCTGAAGGAATGCCATGCAATTTAACAATGTGATCAACAAACGCTTGCGCCAGCGTCTTAGCATTGGGTAACCCAGGAAAGGGAATGAAATGCACCATTTTGCTAAAACGGTCCACTACTACCAGAATCACAGTCTTCCCCGAGGAACGAGGCAGGTCAGTAATTAAGTCCATGGACAGATGCGTCCAAGGACGGGAAGGAATGGTAACGGGAGGAGAGAACCCGATGGCCGTGAATGAGGGACCTTGGCACGAGCACAGGTCTCGCAGGCTGCCACAAAACCCTCCACCGTCTTACAAAAAGCCGGCCACCAGAATCTCCGAGCAATGAGATCTACTGTGGCTCTGCTCCCCGGGTGCCCAGCAAGGAAAGTATCGTGGTGCTCCTTAAAAACCTTGTGTCGTAAAGCTAGAGGCACAAACAACCTCCCAGGGGGACAAAGATCAGGAGCCTCTGCCTGGGCTGCCTGAACCTCTGCCTCCAAATCAGGATAAAGAGCAGAGACGACCACCCCTTCAGCCAAAATGGGACCTGGGTCTTCAAAGTTCCTCCCTCCCGGAAAACAACGTGACAGGGCATCTACCTTCACATTTTTAACCCCAGGGCGGAAAGTAACAACAAAATCAAACCTAGAAAAGAACAAAGACCATCTGGCCTGTCTCGGGTTCAGATGCTTGGCCGATTCCAAGTAGGCCAGCTTCTTATGGTCTGTAAACACGGTAATAGGGGGTCTGGCTCCCTCTAACCAATGGCGCCATTCCTCAAAAGCTAATTTGATGGCCAACAACTCCCTATCTCCCACATCGTAATTTCTTTCTGCAGAGGAGAGTTTCCTTGAGAAAAAGGCACACGGTCGCCATTTGGCAGGAGAGGGACCCTGAAATAAGACCGCACCCACACCCACCTCAGAAGCGTCCACCTCAACAATAAAAGGTAGAGAGACATCAGGTTGTACCAAAATAGGAGCGGAAGCAAAACTCTCTTTGATACTAGAAAAGGCTTTAAGCGCATCTACCGACCACGAAGAAAAATCTACCCCTTTTTTGGTCATATCAGTGAGTGGCTTACCGACAGAGGAATAATTCAAAATGAACTTTCTGTAATAATTGGCAAAACCCAAAAACCGCATCAGCACCTTCTGATTCTCAGGAAGCTCCCAATCAAGCACACCGCGGACCTTCTCAGGGTCCATGTGAAAACCAGAAGCGGAGAGAAGAAAACCAAGAAATTTAATCTCCGGAGCCGCAAACACACATTTTTCCAGTTTAACGTACAATTTATTATCCCGCAGAATCAGCAAGACCTGATGTAGGTGGTCTCGATGAGTCTTGAAATCAGGAGAAAAAAATCAAAATGTCATCCAGATACACCAGTACAAATTTCCCCATTAAATTATGAAAAATGCTGTTCACAAAATGTTTGAAGACGGCCGGAGCCTTCATCAAACCAAAGGGCATAACCAAATTCTCGAAATGACCCTCAGGGGTATTGAAGGCCGTCTTCCATTCGTCCCCTTCCCTGACCCTGACTAGGTTGTATGCCCCTCTTAAATCCAACTTAGAAAAAACATTAGCCCCAACAATCTGGTTAAATAGGTCCGGGATCAGAGGAAGCGGATATGGGTCACGAACCGTGATACTGTTCAGCTCCCTGAAATCCAGACAAGGTCTTAAAGAACAATCTTTTTTCTTAACAAAAAAAACCCCAGCGGCAACAGGTGATGTTGAGGGTCAGATGTGTCCCTTTCTCAGGCTCTCAGAGATATAAGTACGCATAGCGACTCTTTCAGGTTGGGAGAGATTGTATAAACGTGATTTTGGCAGTTTGGCGTCTGGGATGAGATCAATAGGGCAGTCGTACTCCCGGTGCAGGGGGCAACTCCTGGACACCACTCTCGGAAAACACATCCAAAAATTCAGAGAGAAAAGATGGCACAGTCTTGGTAGAAATTTCTGAAAGAGACGCAGTGAGGCAATTCTCTCTGCAAAACTCACTCCAACCATTTATTTGCCTTGCTCGCCAATCAATGGTGGGGTTATGTTTAGTGAGCCAGGGTAGCCCCAACAGTAGAGGAGCAGGTAATCCGCTTAAGACAAAACATGACATATCCTCAACATGAGCGTCACCCACAGTCAAACGGATATTGTAAACTATGCCTTTTAATGATCTTTGAGAAAGTGGAGCGGAATCGATAGCAAAAACAGGTATATCCTTTTCCAAAGTGCATACCTGGAAACCATGCGTTATTGCAAATTGATTATCTATGAAATTGACAGCTGCTTCACTATCTACAAAAATCTCACAAACAATGTTCTTGCTGTCTAGCGCCACCCTGGCAGGTAGGAGAAAACGGGAACTACAAGTAAATGGCAAACCTTCAATTTCCGCATCAACCTTGCCAATAGTAGCAATGGGAAGTTTTTAGAGGTTTTTTTTATTTTTGTTTTTCTTTTATTACCCTCAGAAAACTCCATGAATCTCCTAGAGGGGCAAACATTAGCCAAATGATTTATACCCCCACAACAGAAACAAACCCTCCTCTGAGAGCTGAATCCTCTACTATCAGAGGCAAGCAAACCCAGCTACATGGCCTCCTCCTCAGAGGTAATTGAGAGAGACTGAGACCCCTGCGCACTGAATGAGACAGCCCCACTGTCCTTGGACTGAATATGACAGGAAGGAGTAGTCTCCTCTCTCTCTCTAAGACGCCTGTCAATGCGAACAGCTAGAGACATGGCTGACTCTAACGATGCTGGTCTCTCATGAAAAGCAAATGTATCTTTCAATCTTTCCGAAAGACCATGGCAAAATTGACTTCGGAGTGCAGCATCATTCCAACCAGTATCAGCTGCCCATCTCCGAAATTCTGAACAATATATCTCTGCAGACTGTTTACCCTGGCATAAAGGACGCAGTTTAGATTCAGCCAGAGCAATACGATCCGGGTCATCATATATCTGTCCCAGGGCTACAAAAAATTCATCCACCGATCTGAGGCGCCGTGCCCCGACCGGCAGCGAAAAGGCCCAAGACTATGCGTTATCCCTGAGCAGCGAGATGATGATCTCCACCCTCTGCTCCTCATCACCAGAGGAATGGGGAAGTAGGCGAAAATGGAGTTTGCAAGCCTCTCTAAAGCGAACAAAATTCTCACTACCCCTGGAGAACGTATCCGGAAGCGAGATCTTAGGCTTGGAACAAACTCCATGAACGCAAGCAGAACCGGTCACCTGAAACTGAGACACAGTTTTACGGAGATCTGCTACCTCCAGTGAAAGACCTTGCATGCGGTCAATCAAGGCTTAAACCGGATCCATGCTTAAGACGGTTGTGGCGGTTAATAATGTCACGGATGGTGTTGCAGAAAGCTGGAACTTATAAATAAACATCCGACTGGCTTGATCCCAAACTAAGGAGCATATTGGTGAGCCCTATAAAACCCCTAGAGCTCTCCCTGACTGCTATGCCCATGCAAAGATCTTTATGGTAGACGATTGCATGCCCTCGTATCTTATACTATGTGACACCTGAAAACCCTATAATAGTGAGGGGACACGACCACCGGCTCCCTGCACTTAATACGAACGGAGTCAGGGTCACCTACAATCAAGCCAGCAAGAAACACAAATAAAGGAAGCAGACTTATCTGAGGAATCAGGAGAAGCAGCCTCCAGCAGTGAACACAATCCAGGAAGAAGTATAAACCGCAAAGTGAGGCAGTATGGGAGGGAATATAAAGGGAGACAATCAGTGTAAATAGGTGACAGCAGGGAAAAGTAAAGGAGATGAGAAAGTGAAACCAAAACAAAGAACATCATACAACAGGTAGAGAAGAACGTCTGCCAGATCTTCTCACAGAGAAATACAGTATATTTTGCTTTATAAGATGTCAGCCGTGCTTCTTATCAAGTAAATACTAGTGAGCACCTCTATTATGGAAGCGTTCACTAGACCACAGGAGGCGGGGGAAGTGTAGCGCTGACAGCACTCACATCTTCCTCCCTGATCTTCTCTGAGCGTCATGCTGCACTGTCCTGACTGCGTACGGCGCCAGGACATAGATTGTGCACTATGAACTGATGCTGCAAGCAGTCAAGTGACAGTGAAGCACGGGTACAGAGAAAATCAATGAGCGAAGAATGCAGGGGAGACCACCAAACCTGGAGAGGAGTGGTGGAACAGGAGAGGCAAGTTCAATTATTTATTTTAAGGTCTAATCTGAGGTCTTATGCTTGGAGGGTCTGACATGGAGGTCTAATGGGGGTCTGATCTGAGGTCTGATATGGGGCCCTAAATGAAGTCCTGATCTGAGGTCTGATATGGGGGTCACACATGGAGGTCTAAAGGGGGTCTGATCTGAGGTCTGATACTTGGGGGGTCTGACATGGAGGTCTAAAGGGGATATGATCTGAGGCCTGATATAGAAGTGGTCTCTGACATGGAGGTCTAATGGGGGTCTGATCTGAGGTCTGAAACGGGTCTGATCTTAGGTAAAAAATGGGAGTCTGACATGGAGGTATAAAGGGGATCTCATATGGGGGTCTGATTTGAGGATGTGATATGAGAGACTGATATGAGGATCTGATATGTGGGCCTGATTTGAGGTCTGATATGGGGGTCTGATCTGAAGATCTGATATGTGGGCCTGATTCGAGTTCTGATATGGCGGTCTGATCTGAAGAGTGATATGGGGTTCTGATCTGAGGATCATATATGGGGGTGTGATCTGAAAGGTAACTGGGTAATTTTTGTACTGTTGCACAATATAAGGGGGTATTTTTTGTACTGGCACACATTATATGGGAGTATTTTTTGTACTGGCACATATTTGGGGGAAATTTTCTACTGCCACATATTATAAGGAGAATTATTAGTACTGGGGGGCTATGTAGAACATGATTTCTAGTATGGACATAATGGGGGCATTATTACTATTAGGGGCACTGTTAACAGTAAGCACTCTGGGATATAATTATTGCTGGGACTTCGTGGAGCACTGAACGGAACCTCTAACACAGATGTGAACACAGCCTAAGGGGCTAACAATAGGGTAATTCATGTAGAGTCGCATACTAAATTACTGTTACTGTGAAAAGTTAAGCAAGGTGAAGATTAAATGATCTCCAAAGGGCATAAAGTTAAAGGTGACATTCCCTTTCCATTTTAAGCAAAAACATTTTTTTTCTTCATCTTTTACATCTTCAAAATAACAAAAAAAGGAAAAGGACCCAAAATAAAACTTTGCGCATCTTGTATAGTTAGCACCTAGTAGCACTCCCTTTGGCAAGTATCACAGCTTGCAAACGCTTTTTGTAGACAAGAGTCTTTCAGTTCTTGTGTGCAGGATTTTCATCCCTTCTTCCTTGCAAAAGTTTTTCAGTTCTGTGAGATTCTTGGGCTGTCTTTCATGCACTGCTCATTAGATGTCTATCCACAGATTTTCAATGATGTTCTGATCAGGGAACTGTGAGGGCCATGGTAAAACCTTCAGCTTGTGTGATGCTTCGCGATCTCGACAATACCGATTACCGAAGAAATCGCGAATGCATCCTGTTTTAAAATGACAGATTCACAAGAGCCCTCTCATTCACACAAAGAGTTAAAACTTTCTCAACCCAAAAGTTAATTCACCTTTCCAGCTATAGCTCACAGCGCAGAGGTAAAATTAGCAAGTCCTTGCCAAAAGAGTCTTCCTGGCCCTAGGAGCACCCCCTGGCAGGTTAAGTATCCATCAATCTGATATTATCTTGACAAAACCCAGTAAAACTGCCCTCCCCAGCACAGCAGGGGTCTTAACACCCCTAAGCCTGGTCAGAAACTTCAAGAAAGAATGACAGATCCTTATCACGCAGTTGGTTGGTACAAGAAGGAAGATGACCTTAAAGTCACCTCCAATCCCTAGATTGCATATTGTTCCCATATTTTCTTCATATTTCATGGGTTAGGAAAATACGAAAATAACAATCTTTTCCGAAATTGTTGGGGTTATTCTAACACACCTTCCAGGAAATCCGCAAGCAAATCGGAAATTCCCGCTTGGAGATATAAAGGTTCTCAGGCACACTGTATTGTCTTCCATTCATATTTGGTATCAGATGATTCGTAAAGTTCTACTGATCATAAATATGAATTCTATTTCTTAATTTGACCCGCGGGTATGGAGAAACTAGCAAAGAAAGGATTCTGCCAGACTTTCTCTCTCTGGGGCAAGAACTGCCCCCTGTTCCAGTTACACTAGGCTGGACTTGTGCATGTCATAGCCACTCCCAGCTACAGAGCTGGTAAAAACAAAGTGACCCACTCAGGTCTGGCGGTCCTTCATCTACCATCTGAAGTCGAATAACCTAACGACCGCCCGATGAACACGGGCACCCCGCCATCTTGGATTATTCCTTGCAAAGACTTTATCGTTTACTCGACTCTACCACGGTAATTTTGAACTTACAAACATTCTATTCATTTCCATCTCTTACTTAGTTCTATCCAACCAATCTGTTCAACTGGCAGGTATATTTATCTGTCAGTTTTAATGTATCTTTCTGTGTATAGCTTTTATAATAAAACTAACGAGTTAATCGTTCCAGTTTTGCCCTTGTTACCTGATTATTTGGTCTACACTAAGAACTCTGTCCTCAGAAGGGACATACTACCACATTGTCTTATTTTTATACATTGTTGATTTATTAACTAGGTTGAAAATAACCGTTCCTTCCCTTTAGGAATAGCTAGCCGGGGTCTCTTCGCCCCGATTCAATACGAAGAGTGGTGGCAGCAAAGTTATTTGATTTCCAGCGCGAAATCGATAATTTTATTTTAACCGATTGTACATACAATCACGATTGTAGAATTTTCTGGAATTTCATTGAATCCATTCTTCCCTCTACCCGTGAAATGTTCCCTGTGCTATTGGCTGCAGCACAACCTGAAAGCATGATTTATCCACTTCTATGCTTAAAGGGGTTGTCTCACTTCAGTAAGTTGCATTTATCATGTAGAGAAAGTTAAAACAAGCCACTTACTAATTTATTTTTAGTATCCATATTGCTTCCTTTGCTGGCTGGATTCATTTTTTCATCAAATTATACACTGCTTGTTTCCATGGTTACAGACCACCCTGCAATCCATCAGTGGTGGTCGTGCTTGCACACTATAGGAAAAAGTGTCAACCTCTCTGGTGGCCATGGGAGCACACATAGGCTAGGATAATAACAATACATTAATAAGTGGCTTATATTAACTTTCTCTACATGATAAATGCCACTTACTGAAGTGAGACAACCCCTTTAATGGTTGTAGATGTGTTCTTTTCATGAAATTCTGTGCCCT
This sequence comes from Bufo bufo, assembly GCF_905171765.1. Lineage (NCBI taxonomy): Eukaryota > Metazoa > Chordata > Amphibia > Anura > Bufonidae > Bufo > Bufo bufo. The sequence goes on from NC_053392.1 coordinate 392,467,468, forward strand.
TTTTTCTCGAAACATACCTTTGCTCATTGTGGCCAAAGAGTTCTATTTTAATGTAATCCGTTCACAGGACTTGTTTCTAAAATGCTTGTTTCAGGCTTGTTTAGATGTTCTTTTGCAAACTTCTGACGCTGAAATTTGTGGTGAGGATGCTGGAAATGTTTTCTTCTGATGACTCTTCCATAAAGGCTATATTTGTGCAGCTGTTGCTGAACAGTAGGACAATATACTACAACTCCAGAGTCTGCTAAATCTTCCTAAAGGTCTTTTCCAGTCAAGCGGGGGTTCTGCTTTGCCTTTCTAGCAATCCTACAAGCAGCTGTCTCTGAAATTTTTGTCGGTCTTCCAGACCTTTTCTTGACCTGCAGTGTTCCCGTTAACAACCCATGACTGCTGTTTTTGTGACAAGGTTAGAGGAGTCTGGGTATTTATAGAGTTTTGAAATTTGCATCACCTGGCCTTTTCTAACAATGCCTGTGAAGAAGCCTTTTCCCTAAAGGGCTATTTAAGATCTGTTTATTTCATGCTGTTTATTTTGTTTTCCTCCAATTTTCTCCGTCCCATTGTTTATTCCTGGGTTCATGCTGTACAATTGTTTTGGGCAATATTTATTAAGGAGTGTTATTATACACGTCCTAAATGTGAACTCGATATAGAGATCTACCTGTACTGAGGGATATACCCATGCATGTAGTAACAGGTAGGCCGTCTTGCGATATTCAGGTTTTATAATGTATATTCTTTGGACATGGTGACACTTGACATGTGGAAGATCTTTTTGGGAGTAGTAGCAGCATAGGTCAGGTGATTCTGGCACCCTTATCTGTCATTTTCCTTTTATCATTACCATTATATTGTTATATATTATTGTGTAAATGAATTTTTATGCAATAAAGTGGATATATTTTTGACTATATTGGGTATGTTTTTGGTGTTTGAGAGTGAGCAACATTATAAGTATATATTTAAGATCTGAGACCTTGGTTAAAGTTATCTGAGCACTCAAATCTCCTTGGGTTCCCATCCTTTTGCAAGGTACTCCTTTTATTTTTTCACTCTGAAATTGAACATAACAAAAATAATACACTGGTATTGCTTAAGATGTTGAAAAGTGTGTTTCATCCTTAAAGGGTTTCTCTTACTTTAGCAAGTGGCATTTATCATGTAGAGAAAGTTAATGCAAGGCACTTACTAATGTATTGCTATTATCTATATTACTTCCTTTGCTGGCTGGATTCATCAGTGGTAGTCATGCTTGTACACTATAGGAAAAAGCGTCAGCCTCTCTGGTGGCCGGGACAGGGTGGTCTGTAACCATAGAAACGAGCAGTGTATAATGTCATGGAAAAATTAATCCAGCCAGCAAAGGAAGTTATATGGACTTGCTAAAGTGACACAACCCCTTTAACTTTTTGCCCTTCGGAGATCATTTCATCTTCAACTTGTTTGACTGTTCACAGTAAAAGTAATTTTGACCAGGGGTGCCCAAACTTTTTCATGCCACTGTAAGTACATTACAAATATAGTAATCGATCTAATCTAGTAATATAATAAATGCAAAATAGCTTATTTTTTTTTGTTTTTTCAGCAGATTGCCAGTCACAGCTGCATGTAACTTCAGTCTGAAAGTATAACATTCAAGCAGTGGGGGTCTGTGTGTCGCATTGCCTGTGACGAGTTACAAGAAGAAGGAGCGTCGGGCGGCCACAGCGCATGTAAGTATGCTGCTGACTAACTGACCATGGCAGACAGGACTTCAGTAGCATCCTGGCTGCCATGGTAACCGATCGGAGCCCCTGCATTACACTGCTGGGACTCCGATTGAAACTACCGCTGCCACCAATGTTGGGGGGGCACACTGCCCACCAATGATTTTAATACTGGGGAGAGGGGGAGGGAGGGTGCACTGCCCACCAATAATTCTAATACAGGGGAGGGGGGGAGTGTGCACTGCCCACCAATGATTTTAATATGGGGGGGGGGCGCACTGCCCACCAATGATTTTAATACAGGGAAGGGAGGGGGGCGCACTGCCCACCAATTATTTTAATACAGGGGAGGGGGGAGGGTGCACTGCCCACCAATGATTTTAATACTGGGGAGGGGGGGAGGGCGCACTGTCCACCAATGATTTTAATACTGGGGAGGGGGGGGCGCACTGCCCACCAATGATTTTAATACCGGGGGGAGGGCGCACTGTCCACCAATGATTTTAATACCGGGGGGGCGCAAACTGCCCACCAATGATTTTAATACCGGGGAGGGCGTACTGGGGGCTGATGGAGAGGCACTGGGGGCTGATGGAGAGGGTACTGGGGGCTGGTGAGAGGCACTGGGGGATGATGGAGATGCACTGACTGGGGGCTGATGGAGAGGCACTGGGGTGCCACTGGTGAGAGGCACTGGGGGCTGATTGAGAGTCACTGGGGGCTGGTGAGAGGCACTGGGGCTGGTGGAGAGGCTACTGGGGGCTGGTGAGAGGCACTGGGGACTGATGGAGATGCATTGGGGGTATTGGTGATGTCTCCCTGATCTCTGTGTTTTATAGTCTTGCTGTGTCCAATGTGATTGAGGTCTGTCCCTCAAATTGTAGTGATGGTCTATTGGTGAATTGTGATGAGTCCTGTGTGTTTTCTTTGGAGGTGATGGGTTTCTCGTGCGTGTACGGTGGTGTGGGGGAGTTCGATCTAAAAAAGACTCCCTTTCTTCCAAAGCTTCAAACCTATTGTGTACTGGAATATTGAAATTAGGGTGTTTATTTAAATCTTTACTTTCTTTTTCTTTTATTACTGTGCTCGTGCCTATTTGAGTGTCTCCCTTACTTACTACCATTATTTGTTCCACATTTTGTTCTTTCCTTTCTTTTCTTTCTCTTTTATAAAAAAAGAATTTTTTAATTTTTTTGTCCATTATTTCCCGTTCTATTCTGTCCAAATTATTGCACAATCTGTTTTGCAATGCATTAGATTCTTCATTTTTTGGAAATTTGTCAGTTATAATTTTAATTTCAGCAATTTTTTGCGTAGTTTCCTCCAAGATTATGCACCGGCTTGTAATTATCAGGTGGGTTAGAGCTATGGATTGCTCCTGTACTAATTTATCCCACTCCTGATTAAAATCTGGACTGCATAAATCCTGGGCCGGGGTTTTTATATGTAATAACCCTTTAGGGATCCGATTTACTTCTATACATCTTTTGAGGGTTTTTATTTCCAAATCCACACCAGGTCTTGTGAAAAAAGCCCAACCACACAGCAGATGATGGTTGTGTTATTATCTAAGACTATATAAAGAAATTTAGAAGGGGGACTCATTACCACTGAGGAAGGGGTGATAACAGACCCCGAAACGCGTTTGGTGCTAGGATCCCCCCCGATGGACATTGACTTTCCGTGCTAAAGTATCATAGATACCCGGATCAACCGTGTCTCACTGCAGACCCTATGCGCATTTTAAAAGAACTTTTCTGAGGAGTATCATACCCTCATCTACAAATTCAGTCCAGCGCAGAAAAAGGAGCCTGTAATATCCATCGAGCGCCGGCTCTTACACTGATTGAGCGGCGCCTGTGAGACAGAGAGGGGAACAAAACTCATATGCGATATCCCTGAACTCAAAGTACCGGCACAGCAGCGGAATAAAGCATTACAACTGAACAGTGAGTAAAGCGGGACGCCGCACAATTAAATCACTGTATTGAACATCTGAGATTTCATTTCATTTGCGGAGGAGAAGCTATATTTGGGTCATCAATACCCTAAAGAATATTTCTTCACTATACCCAAACCAAAAGTTGGATGAATATTTATTTAAAAAATACTTTTATCCCCGAACAATCAGAGGCGGTCCTATTTTAATAAATTTTTTAGACAAATAGGAATCCAGTTTTATTTATCCGGATTTTATGTTATGGTGTTTTAATAGTATTAAATGAATTGTCTATATGTTTCTATGTCCCATTGATAATAAATTGTGAGGTTCCTTTATTTAAGAGAGTGCCCAGTATCTTTTTTCATTTGTACATTTTATCAAAGGAAGGGTGATTCCTTTTTACTGAGAGCACCTCTACCATAGTCTGCTCCAAATCCAGTGCGTCACCTCTCTTTACCTGTTTTAAATTGTAATACATATTGTATTCTCAGAAAAATCTGTTAACCACTAAAAATAGAGAAAAAATAAAAACATTTCACTCAAATGCTAAAATAATAAACTTCTGACTATACTTATCTTTAGAATTCCTCACCATTTCTTCCTGTCACAGGATAGATTCTCCACCACATCTGTTCACATACCTACAGTTGCAAGAAAAAGTATGTGAACCCTTTGGAATGATATGGATTTCTGCACAAATTGGTCATAAAATGTGATCTGATCTTCATCTAAGTCACAACAATAGACAATCACAGTCTGCTTAAACTAATAACACACAAAGAATTAAATATTACCATGTTTTTATTGAACACACCATGTAAACTTTAACAGTGCAGGTGGAGAAAATATGTTAACCCCTAGACTAATGACATCTCCAAGAGCAAATTGGAGTGAGGTGTCAGCCAACTGGAGTCCAATCAATGAGATGAGATTGGAGGTGTTGGTTACAGCTGCCCTGCCCTATAAAAAACACACACCTGTTCTGGGTTTGCTGTTCACAAGAAGCATTGCCTGATGTGAATGATGCCTTGCGCAAAAGAGCTCTCAGAAGACCTATGATTAAGAATTGTTGACTTGCATAAATCTGGAAAGGGTTATAAAAGTATCTCCAAAAGCCTTGCTGTTCATCAGTCCACGGTAAGACAAATTGTCTATAAATGGAGAAAGTTCAGCACTGCTGCTACTCTCCCTAGGAGTGGCCGTCCTGTAAAGATGACTGCAAGAGCACAGCGCAGACTGCGCAATAAGGTGAAGAAGAATCCTACAGTGTCAGCTAAAGACTTATAAAAGTCTCTGGCATATGCTAACATCCCTGTTAGGGAATTTACAATACGTAAAACACTAAACAAGAATGGAATTCATAGCAGTATACCACAGAGGAAGCTACTGCTGTCCAAAAAAAACATTGCTGCACATTTACAGTTTGCACAAAAGCACCTGGATGTTCCACAGCAGTACTGGCAAAATATTCTGTGGACAGATGAAACCAAAGTTGAGTTGTTTGGAAGAAACACACAACACTATGTGTGGAGAAAAAGAGGCACAGCACACCAACATCAAAACCTCATCCCAACTGTAAAGTATGGTGGTGGGGGCATCATAGTTTGGGGCTGCTTTGCTGTGTCAGGGCCTGGACGGATTGCCATCATCGAAGGAAAAATGAATTCCCAAGTTTATCAAGACATTTTGCAGGAGAACTTAAGGCAGTCTGTCCACCAGCTGTAGCTCAACAGAAGATGAGTGCTGCAACAGGACAACAACCCAAAGCATAGAAGTAAATCAACAACAGAATGGCCTAAACAGAGGAGTGGCCCAGTCAGAGTCCTGACCTCAACCCGATTGAAATGCTGTGGCATGACCTCAAGAAAGCGATTAACACCAGACATCCCAAGAATATTGCTGAACTGAAACAGTTCTGTAAAGAGGAATGGTCCAGAATTACTCCTGACCGTTGTGCACATCTGACCTGCAACTACAGGAAACGTTTGGTTGAAGTTATTGCTGCCAAAGGAGGTTCAACCAGTTATTAAATCCAAGGGTTCACATACTTTTTCCATCTGCACTGTGAAAGTTTACATGGTGTGTTCAATAAAAACATGGTAACATTTAATTCTTTGTGTTTTATTAGTTTAAGCAGACTGTGATTGTCTATTGTTGTGACTTAGGGCTCTTTCACACTTGCGTTATTGTCTTCCGGCATAGAGTTCCGTCGTCGGGACTCTATGCCGGAAGAATACTGATCAGGATTATCCTAATGCATTCTGAATGGAGAGTAATCCGTTCAGGATGCATCAGGATGTCTTCAGTTCCGGTACGGAACGTTTTTTGGCCGGAGAAAATACCGCAGCATGCTGCGCTTTTTGCTCCGGCCAAAAATCCTGAAGACTTGCCGCAAGGCCGGATCCGGGATCAATGCCCATTGAAAGGCATTGATCCGGATCCGGCCTTAAGCTAAACGTCGTTTCGGCGCATTGCCGGACCCGACGTTTAGCTTTTTCTGAATAGTTACCATGGCTGCCGGGACGCTAAAGTCCTGACAGCCATGGTAAGTGTAGCGGGGAGCAGGGGAGCAGCATACTTACCGTCCGTGCGGCTCCCCGGGCGCTCCAGAGTGACGTCAGGGCGCCCCAAGCGCATGGATCACGTGATCACATGGATCACGTCATCCATGCGCATGGGGCGCTCTGACGTCATTCTGGAGCGCCCCGGGAGCCGCACGGACTGTAAGTATACCGCTCCCCCGCTCCCTGCTCCTACTATGGCAATCAGGACTTTAATAGCGTCCTGGGTGCCATAGTAACACTGAAAGCATTTGGAAGACGGTTCCGTCTTCAAATGCTTTCAGTACACTTGCGTTGTTACGGATCCGGCAGGCACCTCCGGCAACGGAAGTGCATGCCGGATCCCAACAACGCAAGTGTGAAAGAGGCCTTAGGCTACTTTCACACTTGCGTTGTTCTTTTCCGGCATAGAGTTCCGTCACAGGGGCTCTATACCGGAAAAGAACTGATCAGGTATGTCCCCATGCATTCTGAATGGAGAGTAATCCGTTCAGTTTGCATCAGGATGTCTTCAGTTCAGTCGTTTTGACTGATCAGGCAAAAGAGAAAACCGTAGCATGCTACGGTTTTATCTCCGGCTAAAAAAACTGAAGACTTGCCTGAATGCCGGATCAGGCATTTTTTCCCATAGGAATGTATTAGTGCCGGATCCGGCATTCAGAATGCCGGAATGCCGGATCCGTCCTTCCGGTATGCGCATGCGCAGACTGAAAAAAAGGTGAAAAAATAAATGCCGGATCCGTTTTTGCCGGATGACACCGGAAAGACGGATCCGGCATTTCAATGCATTTTTTCGACTGATCAGGCATTTTTAAGACTGATCAGGATCCTGATCAGTCTTACTAATGCCATCAGTTAGCATACATTTTGCCTGATCCGGCAGGCAGTTCCGGCGACGGAACTGCTTGCCGGATCTCTCTGCCGCAAGTGTGAAAGTAGCCTTAGATGAAGATCAGATCACATTTTATGACCAATTTGTGCAGAAATCCATATCATTCCAAAGGGTTCACATACTTTTTCTTGCAACTGTATGTGACGACTGTCACGTGTGTGAACCACCTAATTTAGGGTCACTGTGATGACCTTACAGCCAGGTTCATATAAACAGAAATGCTGTGGGTGAACCACACCCCAACATTTAGCAAATAGTGAAAGATTCTAAATGCAATTATATTGAGAAGTTCGTTATTTTAGCATACTGACCAAAATTATTTGGACTTGGAAAAAGTCCAGTTCACACTGATGCGAAAATATTGTAGTACATGTCATTCTGTCAAAACAGAATTGAATAACTTATGCATTTTAAGTAAGACTTATACATTATGTCCTCATAGTGGCAGCTGGTATTTTGGCAGAAGGATAACTATTTTCTCCTGCTTAAAACACCATTTATACTATTTTACACCGTGTGCAATATTTGACCACAAGGGTCATGAGTTCATGAGTTAGTTCTTTAGGATAGAGTTTAACCTTTTTTTTGTAAAGAATAAGATGGCTTTGAAATACATTGGGGCAGATTTACTTAGACTGGCATTTTATATATAAGTCTAAGCCCACTATGCACTGGAGTCTAATGCTCCAAATCTTATTAAGCAGCACAATCTTAAAGGGGTTGGCCACTTTCTGGTTGCTGGTGACCAATGTGTTTGCAAAATGATTACATGGCACTTATTAATATAGCTTATGTTGAAATTCTGCACCATTTTCTACATTTCATAATGAATCTCCCCTTGTTTGCTGTCCACACAGAGGTCTTGTCCATAAAATGGCTGCTTATGGAGGGCCATGTGACCAGGCAAATCCCCTACATCTGACATCTTTTCCATTCGATCATACTGCACCTGCGGAGCCAGGTAGTGGTCAACCTTTTTTAATAAATTTGGTGCATCTTTTGTCAGTCAGTGTGCCAGAAAATCAAAGCTAAGCAAGCTATGAGAAAATTATACTAAATTTGTAGGGCAGCTTCTGTCCATACTCAGTTTTGCGAAGTCCCACCACCTTTTTTTTTGTACAAATATGGTCCGCATGAAAATTTGCCACTTTTTGATACCAGAAAACTGGCACAAACCTGGTGATTTACCCCCCAATATTAATTACCCCCAATATTAAAAACTGTACTCCATCCCAACAGCACCTAACTCTAAATGGAAATGCTTATTGGTTATCACTGCACTCCTTCAATGAACGAGACATACTACTGATTAATCTTGTTGGTAGACAAAAAACTAAAGGCTGTATTACACAGCCCTATGTGGCAGACAATTGTTGGGAAGGAAGCGTTTCTGGGGCCTGCTCACTAGTGGAGGAGACTGCTGCCATAACATGCAGCGATCTCCTCCACACCATTAGGAGAAGAGATCGCTAATGCCATCGCTCGTCCCCATGCTGTATAGTAGTTTGCCGGCAGCAGATCGTAATTAGACACACGATCTGCCGCATGCAAACAATCATTTTTTAACATGTCAAAAGATTTGGATTGCCTTATGATCAAGCGTTTGCTGGTTCATTGGGCAATCAGCGGTAGTATTACACTGCCAGATGATTGCTTACAAGCGTTCATGCGAATGCTCATCACCGATCATCTGCTGAAAAATCGAGCAGTGTAATACAGGCTTTAGTGTGTGTATATTGGAAGGCCGTATTTTTGGCCATTTTTGTATTGGGCACTGGAGCACTTTGTCCTGCCCCTGTCTCACACTCTGCATACAGTATATTTATTCAAGCACGTCCAGTCCCAAGACTGTCAGGGAGACAAAAGAGATGGAGGGGGTAAAAGCCCCTTTGGTTAATTGGGTGACAGAAATGCTACTGAGTGATGGCATATCTTAACTATATACTGCCAACTACTATTAGTCATTTCTCTAATTAATTTAGCAAAAACACTCCTACAGTAAGACTTTGACCTAACCAATCTGGTTATCAGAATCTAAGGGATGACAGGTATTCCCCCTGTAACCATTATACAGGGATCTGGACTTTGCTACTGTAAATCCCAAGGTTGCATTTGCATAGTAGTCACATACTGATGGAAGAAATAGGATGAAGAGTAACCAAACAGAGCCAAGGGTGTATAGTGGTTAACAACAGAAAGAATGTCAAAGCTAGGTGAAGTCAGGGTCAGGGTTCTAGCAGACTCAAAAACTAAGAGGGAACAGAGTAGTCTAGGGAAGCCATGTCAGAAAAACAGGAACTCAAAAGGAACCCACATCATAGGGCAATAACTGGCATGGGTCTCAGTGCTAGTCAGCTTTAAAAAGAGTGCTTATTGGTCCTTATATCTGTCCCGAATAGTCTGCTAGCCAAGCGTCCTGATTGGCAGGCCAGCTGGACCTCCTGATAGGTGAAATGACTGATTGATCACATAGGAAGGACAGTCATGCGCTCTGTGCACACACTGCCTGGCAACCCTGACAGCGCCATACAGAACATCTGAGCTATGGCAGCTGGCAATGACAGAGGTCAGAACAGCACCAGAAGGTGATTATGTTACATTATCACTGGAATAATCCTTTCAGCTCTGCTTCAGCAGCAGCAGCAGATAAATGTATGGGGTTAGAAAGGCTGAACATGGCTCCAAAACATCAAGCTCAATGTTAATATATAACAATTTTAATGACCATTGTTCTACTTTCTGTTTCTGCCAGTGTTATAGAGAATTACCATGTAAGAAACCTCCAGTAAGTCTTCCAACTGCATTCTGCAGAACAGAATGAACACTAATTTCCCAGTACATAAACTCTGCATGACATTCTGTAGATTCATGCCACAGCAGGAGAGAGCAGGACAATCTCCCTTCGCATGTGTATAACTAAATATTATTAGGGTTGCATATCCATATTTTGAGATGCAATGCAACTTAATTATATTAGATCTGTAATAAGGGCTCCAGCTTTGCAATGTGTAAAATGAAAGATGTCTCATTGTTACAGTTACTATCACTTGAACCACTGCCAACACTCCTTTCTAGAAGAAAACAGTGGTGTACCATCAATGGAGGCAGACCACTATTGGGCTCAAGAAGTCGGGAGCCCAGCTGCGGTTGAATGGCCCAACCCTTTTCCACCCCAAATTTAAGCTATTCCAGTAAAGCTAGACCAGTCCATTTAAGGAGTCATCATCAGTTAGTCCTTCCCCAGGTATCTCATGCCCATCCTCTTCCTGATGCCTCCTCTCCTTCCTATCACTGCTTCCTACAAAACTGTGACAAGATTCAGCTGACCAATATAAGTGGAGATCCTCTGTGCTGCTTATAAGTAAACAGAATTTCGGACATTTCTGGCATATTTGCTCTGCATGTCTACAGCATCAATGCAGTGATGCCCTGCCATTCATTAGAAGTATTGAGTAGTTTTAATTACACAGCACCACCGCTACAAGTGATATGATGCGCAGGTAAGAGGTAGCAGCGCTCATACAAGCTCGATCTCCTCTTTAAACAGCTGAATAAATCGATGACTTATCCTGATAGGTCATCAATATACACCCACTGTACAGCCCCTGCGCTTCATAGTTAAAGCTAAACTCTGTTAATAGTCAATGTGTTGCATGAGTAAATATACAAAATAAATACCGTATTTTGCGTTCTAAAAGACGCACCTAGGTTTTACAGGAGGAAAATAAAAAAATAAAAAAAATTTCATCTGACCTAAGATCAGACTCCAATCTTTATCAGACCTTAGATCAGACCCCAATCTTCATCAGACCTCAGACAAAGAATAAATAAATAAATAAATAAATGAACTTACCTTACAACTTGAGGGAGCAAAAAGTGTGCCTTATAAAACAAAAAATTATATATATAGATATACGGTATATAAAAATTGCTGCATATGAAGGCCTCTTTGCTGAGGCCATCAAGCAGTGCCCCTTAAGAAACACAAGGTGGTTGGTGGTGGTGGTTTTCACCTTTTTTTTTTTAATTACTGATAAATCTGCCCCACTATGCCTCAAGTAAGCATATCAATTTTGATTCCTGACTCCTTTGAAAGCACAGGAGGTTCATGTATTTTGATTTTATTTATTTAATTTATTTGTTAACAGTTCATAGTTTATTTATTTTGTTTCCACTAAAACCTCAATATAAACAGAAACTCTCTGTGGCTACTTTCACACCAGCGTTTTTGCTGGATCCGTCATGGATCAGGAAAAACTTTTCCGTCATGATAATACAACCGTCTGCATCCGATGGGGACACAACCAAACGGAACGGAATGCATTCTGGTGCACTCCGTTTCGTTTAGTTCAGTTTTGTCCCCATTGACAATGAATGGGGACAAAACTGAAGGGTTTTCCCCCGCTATTGAGATCCTATGGCGGATCTCAATAGCGGAAAGGGAAAGCGCAGATGTGAAAGTAGCGTAAAAAAGTACTGCACTTGATTTCCCTTCATCCAGTGATACACTACACTATGTGGCTGCAGCACAACAGGGAGATGTAATTATAATGTGACACTGCTGAGATGTTACATTCTATGCAGTATGAGACAATAGTACAGAGTATTTGAAAAGAGAATAAATCTCATGAAAGGCAATAAAACGATCAGAGTTTATGTTAAGATGCGATATATACTGCATGTTAAAACTAAAAATAACACTCATTTTCCATAGGAAAACCCTAATGCCATACATAAACTATAGATATATCTAATATTATATTACGGTTTTTCATCAAATGATGTCACTTTGTTTTGTATTGTCCAACTCTGACTCATTTACAGTTACAGTTACTGTATTAACACAAACAATTTGGGTGGATCCATAAATGTCTGCCATCGAGACCAAGAAAACTGAAAAACAGTGGAATGATCATGTATCTCCATTATCTAATTCTTCCATCCTCATAATGTGGTGGAGTTCCAAACCCCATTCACATAAGATAGTACCACTTCTGACTTCCAATTGCATTTTTTAGTAAATACTTTGCATTTTGTAACGGCGGTTGCTGACTGCCAATGTTCCCCTACTCACCGCCGCGGTCCCATGCTCCATGTTTGGGCAAGCATTGTTCTCCCTGGCCGTCTCCGTCATTGTCTGCATCTGGCTGCATTATGGTAGCTGCGGTGATCTGCTGCCGGTGTCCTCCCATTCACTGTTGCGGTCCTGGGCTTTGTTCTTGCAGGTGTCATCCTTTTGGAATCCGCTCCATGGTTTTCTTCCAGCCCTGAACACAGCAAACCTTCCAGCCTGTTATTTCTAGCACCTGATTAAGGGCTGAGATTTAAAGGTTTTCCACATGTGACCTGTGTGACCAATTCCAGACATCCTGCATATAAGTGGTCCAGCCATCTTCCCAAGTGCCTGAGCATCAAAGGTCCTTGTGTCCTGCAAAGGTTGCTATTGTTTGTGCCTGTGTTCCTGCATTCCTGACCAGTATTTGGATTCTGGACTTCCTGCTTCCTGTTTGATCTACCCTGTCTCGCCTCTCCTGTTGCTGACCCAGATTGCCTGACCTGTACATGAGCTGCCTGCCCTGACCCATTGCTTGTTCGACTACTTCTCTGCTTCATCCTTTGGTCCTGCATTGTTGCTCCTGGTTATGACTCGGCCTGTTGACTAAGACTGTACCTCTGGTACCTTGCTCTGGTACTCCCTGGTCCGCCTAAACCAGCTGCTTTGTGTGGCAATCCACCTCAAGAGGTAGTGACCTGGTGTTCCCCTAGGGAAAGCCTATCCCCACCATCAGGGGTATTGGGAAGAATAAGGGGTGCACTTAGACAACACTCTTAGAGGAGGTTGGTCATGTGGCACAGTGGGTTCACACCCGCTGGTTTGTGGCCCATTCTCTTCAGATCTCAATAAAAGTGTACGGTATATCTACAATGCACTGTCCTCAGACAACAGTTAGACGTGTTTGAATGACATGTAAAATGAACTAGTATTGCCATTTACAGGTGCACCTCAGTAAACTGGAATATCGAAAAGTTAATTTAGTTCAGTAATTCATACTGTATATTCTACACATTCATTACACACAGAGTGATCTATTTCAAGCATTTATTTCTTGTAATGTTGATGATTATGGATTACAGCTAATGAAAACCGAAAAGTCAGTATCTCAGAAAATTTAAATATTGTGAAAAAGTTCAAAATTGTAGACTCATGGTGTCAATTCAGTAGCCTAAGGATAATAGATTCCCGTTTGTGGTCTGACTTAAAACGTAACATTTATTTGTTTTAATTTAAGAAAGTGTCAACGGAAAAAAAAAAAAAGGCTAGGCTCTGTGGCTAGGATACTATATCAATTCTTACTAATCCTCTGATTGGAGTACTGTGTTTCGGGTGTACTAATGTGGGGTGCAGCCTAAGGGATATTGTGCATACCTCCCAGGCTATAGTATGAAACATCTTGATTGGGATTCACTATTGCAGCGAACAATTGCCCCTAAATGTTGTCTGTCAGTGTATTGGGATAGTGGATATTATTGGAAGACCTCAACTTTCTGGCTACTTGCCCCTTTACTGTTGGGATCTTGACTATATATCCCTATACTTATACTTGAAAGGGGCTGTTGTCCGGTGCCTGCATTCCTATCCCTATGCTTACTACTCTTCCCCTATGAGTACTTTACCCTGTCGCCTGTGTCCGCATGCTATGTGTCTGCAGTGCACAAAGATGCGGACACTTAAAGCACAGCCGTACGATTTAAAAACTAAATTGCAGCTCCCCCGACATGTTTCGCCACACTCTAATCAGCTAATCAACACAAAACACCTGCAAAGGTTTCCTAAGCCTTTAAATGGTCCCTCTGTCTGGTTCAGTAGGCTACACAATAATGGGGAAGACTGCTGACTTGACAGTTGTTCAGAAGACAGTCACTGTTTTCCACAAGAAGGGTAAGCCATAAAAGATAGATGCAAAAAAAAGCTGGCTGTTCACAGAGTGTTGTATCCAAGCATATTAATAGAGAGTTGAGAGGAAGGAAAAAGTGTGGTAGACAAGGGTGCACACGCAACAGGGATAACCACAGCCTTGAAAGGATTGTCAAGAAAAGGCTATTCAAGAATTTGGGGTAGATCCACAAGGAGTGGACTGTGTCTTGAGTCAGTGCTGCCAGAACCACCACACACAGACGTATCCTGGACATGGGCTACAACTGTCACATTCCTTGTTTCAAGCCACTCATGACCCAGACACAACATCAGAAGCGTTTTATTTGGCTTAAGAAGAAAAAGGACTGGCCTGTTGCTCAGTAGGTCAAAGTTCTGTTTTTAGATGGTTTGTTGTCGTACTGGCGGTCATTGCCCGCCACTGTCTTGTTGTCCCAGGCAGGCGTGGGTGTCGCTTTTGCTCTCCCTGTGTAAATTGGGGTTAGTACTCAGTGAACTTTCCTTAAGCTCTGAGAGAGTTAATGCTTTTCTCCTGATTTTGTTGATTAAGATAATTGATTTTATGTATCTGCAAGTTAAATAAGAAAAGAGCCCAAGGAGCTGTCCTCTACGTCTTTGGAGCCCAGCCATGTCCATTCCTATGCCCAACACTACCTCGCATCCCAAAGTGCCCTTCTTGCAGCCCTGACATCAAGAAGCGCAGTAATCTTGTGCATATGCATGGATGCCGCACATTTCACAGACATACCAAGACATATGGACGTCCCGGCGACAGTGAGTGGCAGGAGATTTGTGAGACTGGCAACACGTGGTTCGATCTGACAGATTTTCCTTGTGGATCAATAGATTTCTGTGTTGTTTCTGGTAATGACCGCACCCCTTGCCTCCAGGTGTTGCTAATGTGGTCATTTAACCTTCCTTATTTATAGTTGCTTCTACCACAATGCTGGGCGGTTTATAGCTTCTGTGCCTGTGGATAGTTTGTGGTTGGATCTCGGCTGAGTTCCTGGTGCTTCCATAGCCCCTTTGAAGTTAAGTCTTTCCTTTGCCTTTTGTATTTTGTTTGGGTTCTGTGTGGTGCATTTCCATATTGTTTGTATTAGGCCTGAAGTAGACTCCTGTTGGTCCTTTCTTTTAGAGGAACAAGTAGTCTCGTCCCTGTAATTAGTACCAGTGTCCTATAGGGCTAGACAGGACTCTAGGTATTCCTGCGTATGAACTCACCTACCTTTGGGGTCTGTTCACACTGGTAGTAAGTCAGGATTTTGGTTAGGGTTTTCACTAGGAGGTGTCCATCTTCCTTCCCTAGTTCTCAGGCCTGATTCCCTGTTCCCCCCTTCCCTCCTATGCTCGGTGTGGTGTATCCCTCCCACACCAAAGCGTGACATTATAAACCGCCAAAACCGCAATTTTTCATTTGTTTGTATGCAGCCATGGATCCTATTGCTGCACTGGCAGGTCAGCTGCAAGGGCTGTTTTTGGAGGTAGCTGACCTTCACACAACATTCTCGCAGATACAGAGATCACAGGCTGTTGGTCCTGGTGGTAGTGGTGGAGACCAGGCCTATCTGGAGCTTAAAGTTGCCCTCCCAGACAGATTCTCTGGGGAACGTGATCATTTCATTTTGTTTAGGGAGGTGTGCAAACTGTGTTTAGGCTACATCCACACTCATCTGGGGATGAGAAACAGCGAGTCGGTGTAGTTATTTCCTTGCTTAAGGGGCATGTGCAGTCATGGGCTTTTTCTCTGCCGACCGGATCGCAGTCTCTCTGGTCGGTAGATACATTTTTCGAAGCTTTGGGTATTATCTATAATAATCCGGATCAGACCTCTCTAGCTGAAACCAACCTGCACGGCCTTCGTCAGGGTGATCGTTCCACTGAGATTTATTGCTCTGAGTTTAGGAGGTGGGCTACGGATACAGAGTGGAACGATTCTGCCCCCCCATAGCCAGTTTTTGTCAGAGAGGCAGAAGGACCCCTTGGCCTTTCAGTAACCCATTGTCTCTGGAGGCTGCTATGTCTCTTGCTATATGCATTGATAGACGCCTGAGAGAGAGATCTAGGGGCCCCCACTCTCAGGACGTACTATCACATGATGTATCGTCCTCCTCTGACACTTTGGGTGAAGCTACTGGTGGGTTTATGTCTGGGGACGAACCCATGCAATTATGGGGAGCTACTCCTGGTTCCGCTTTTAAGCATACTGGTAATAGGAAGGGAGTGTGTTTTTTCTGCGTACAGAAGGGACATTTTATCAGAGTATGTCCATACATTTAACGGCAAAAAGAAAGAGGGACATTTAATTCCCATCTGACTCTTGGAGGGGTGGAAGGAGAGTCATAAAGTGTGCATTTCTCTTTGACTGGTAGTACCCGATTTCTCCTGATTGCTGAGGTGGCGCTAGAGTAAAAAACTGTGGGGATTGAGGTGTTTATCAACAGCGGGGCTGGGTGAACCTGATTGATGCTCAGTTTGTCTGTATGAGTTGTCACCGACTGCATTAGAAAAAAACATTTCCATTTTTGCTATTGATTCTGCACCTCTAGCTCAGAAGTGTTTATCTCAAGTGGTGCATGATATCAGATTAAGAGTGGATGACTTTCATCAAGAATTTATCTCGTGTTTTGTGTTGGAGGGTCTCCCTCCTCCGGTGGTTCTGGTTTTACCGTGGTTAAGCAAGCACAATCCAACCATCGATTGGCAAGCTAGACAAATTTTGGATTGGGATGATTATTGCATTGACAATTGTGTGAATACATCTTTTTCTGTTTTAACTATTAAGACAAAGATATATATCATTTTGCCAATGTATTTTCTGAGAGTGGATGCCAGGATTTACCTCCGCATCTGGAATATGATTGTCCTATTAACCTTATTCCCGGAGCTAAGTTGCCAAAATCTAGATTGTATAACCTTTCTGGACCTGAAAGACTGGCAATGAGAGAGCATATTGCAGAGAGTTTGGCTAACGGACACATAAGATCTTCAAAGTCTTCGACCATGTCTGGATTTCCATGAACTCAATCGGATTACTGTCCGTGATCCTTACCCTCTTCCTTTGATTCCCGATTTGTTTAACCAGATTGTTGGTGCCAAGGTGTTCTCCAAGTTGGACTTAAGGGGAGCATATAAAATGGTTAGGATCAAGGAAGGCGATGAATGGAAGACGGCTTTTAATACTCCTGAGGGGCAGGGCTGTTTTTAATATTGATTGGACCCTGGGCCAGAATTTACTTGGGCCCCCTGGATCCCGCTTTCCCACACCCTAGCATGCAATCACACCCTCCACCAAGACACGCGCACGCAATTTCAGTCAGTTTTGTCTGCGATTGCATAGTTAGTTTTTTCCACGCAAGTGCAAAGCGTTTTGCACGCGCGTGATAAAAAACTGAATGTTGGTACCCAGACCCAGCGCTATTGTTTTATGTGCCAAGCACCATATATTATTAGATCCCTGGTCACTATTCAGAACTATTCGACAATAGTAAAACCCTTAACTGACATGACTAAGAAAGGAACAGATGTTTCAGTGTGATCTGATTTGGCATTGCAAGCCTTTTCTGCAATTAGGAATGCTTCTCTTCTGTCCCTATATTGGTGTAGCTGGATGTATCACAACCTTTCATTGTGGAAGTGGACGCATCCGAGGTAGGAGTAGGAGCAGTTTTATCGCAGGGCCTATCACCTGGTAAATGGCACCCATGTGCCTTTTTCTCAAAAAATCTCTCTACCGCAGAGAGAAATTAAGATGTGGGTAACAAAGAGTTACTGGCCATTAAGTTGGCTTTTGAGGAATGGCGTCATTGGTTGGAAGGGGCGATTCATCTCATCACGGTCTTCACAGATCATAAAAACCTGGCTTACCTGGAGTCGGCTAAACGACTGAACCCGAGGCAGGCCAGATGGTCTTTGTTTTTCACCAGATTCAATTTCACTGTCACCTATCGTCCTGTGGTTAAGAACGTCAAGGCAGATGCCTTGTCACATAGTTTTCCTGGAGGTGGTGATTTTGAAAATCTGAGTCCTATATTGTTGGAAGGGGTGGTGATATCCGTTCTTTACCCTGACCTAAAGGTGAAGGTGTTAGAGAGCCAGGGAGACGCACCGGATTCTTGTTTCTCTGGGAAACAGTTTGTGCCATCGGAGTTGCGTCATAAGGTGTTTGAGGAACATCACTGTACAGTTCTTACGGGACACCCTGGGAGCAGATCCACTGCCGACCTCATCTATTGTAGATTCTGGTGGCCAGGTTGCGTAAGTGTGTTGAGGACTATGTGTCCCCCTGTAGTACCTGTGCACGCGCTAAGGCAACACATACTCGGCCTTCCGGATCTCTACTTCCGTTGCCCATCCCGTCCAGACCATGGACTCACTTATCCATGGATTTTATCACTGATCTACCTAATTCTTGAGGAAAGACAGTTATTCTGGTAGTAGTTGATTGTGCTAATAAAATGGTGCACTTTATATGGTTGCTGGGCCTACCTAATGCTAAAACACTTGCACAAGTGTTTGTTGACAACATTGTGAAACTCCATGGCATTCCCTCTGACGTGGTCTCGGATCGTAGGACTCCGTTTTTTTCCAGATTCTGGAAGGTGTTCTGTACTCGGCTGGGAGTACAACTGTCCTTTTCTTCGGCTTTTCACCCTCAGTCGAACGGACAGATGGAGTGCACTAATCAGAGTCTGGAGACTTATTTGAGATGTTTTGTCTCTGAGAACCAGGAGGAGTGGTCTTTGTTTTTGTCTTTGACAGAGTTTGCTATAAATTGTCGTAGACAGGAGTCCACTGGGAAGTTGCTGTTTTTTTGGGGGATATGGGTTTCACCCACAGTTTGGCACATTTTCTGGTTCAGACACTTCTGGTATCCCTGAGGAGGAACGTTTTTCGTCATCATTGTCATCTATATGGCGGAAAATTCAAGATAACTTGATGAATATGGGCAACAAGTATAAACGTGTGGCTGACAGGAAACGTATGAATGGTCCGGACCTAAGAGTGGGTGATTCTGTGTGGCTGTCTACAAGAAACATTAAGTTGAAGGTACCTTCTTGGAAGTTGGGTCCAAGATTTATTGGTCCATATAAGATCACTGCCATTATTAATCCTGTATCTTTTCGTCTTGAACTTCCTCAGGCCTGAAAATTCATAATGTGTTTCATCAATCTTTGTTGAAGACATATGTTTAACCTTTGGAGCCGTCTTCCTTTGCACCTGCTCCTGTCATGGTGGACGGTAGTTTTGCATTTCAGATCGCCAAGATAATTGACTCTCGAGTTCTCCCTAGATCTCTTCAGTATCTTGTTCACTGGAAGAGTTATGGACCAGAGGAGAGGATGTGGGTTCCGGCATCGGACATGAATGCCAGTCGTTTGGTGAAAGCTCTTCACAGGTCTCACCTGGATAAGGTCGGTCCTGGGTGCCAGGAGGTCACCCATAGAAGGGGGGGGGGGTACTGTCACGGACATATCAAGACATACGGACGTCCTGGCGACAGTGAGTGGCAGGAGATCTGCGAGACTGGCAACACGTGCCTTGATCTGACAGGTTTTCCTTTTGGATCAGTAGGCGTATGTGTTATTTCTCGTAATGGCCACACCCCTTGCCTCCAGGTGTTGCTAATGTGGTCATTTAACCTTCCTTATTTATAGTTGCTTCTCCCACAATGCTGGGCAGTTTATAGCTTCTGTACCTGTGGATAGTTCCATAGCCGCTTTGAAGTTGTCTTTCCATTCCCTTTTTGTTTGGGTTCTGTGTGTTGCATTTCCCTATTGTTTGTATTAGGCCTGAAGTAGACTCCTGTTCATTCTTTCTTTTTGAGGAACAGGTAGTCTCATCCCTGCCATTAGTACCAGCGTACTATAGGGCTAGATAGGACTCTAGGTATTCCTGCGTATGAACTCACCTACCTTTGGGGTCTGTTTATACTGGTAGTCAGTCAGGACTTTGGTTAGGGTTTTCACTAGAAGGTGTCCATCTTCCTTTCCTAGTTCTCAGGCCTGATTCCCTCTTCCCCTCTTCCCTCCTATGCTCAGTGTGGTGTTTCCCTCCTACACCTAAGCTTGATAGCACAAAAGCGGAGTGCGCAGACAGCTGGGAGGAAAATACCTGTTTTCCCAGATCAAATCTCTCATTGTGTCACATACCTTCCCCTTTGTTCAACCCTGAGGGGGTGAACACACGCCAGACAGTGTACCCGGGACAGGGCATCCGCGTTTCCCTGTAACCGGCCTGCCCTGTGTTCCACCGAAAACTTAAAGTTTTGTAGGTAGAGAAACCATTGGGTGACCCGGGCATTTGTGTCCTTGGCCTGGCTCATCCACTTGAGAGGGGAGTGGTCAGTCACCAGGTGCAACTTTCTCCCCAATAAATAATAGCAGAGAGACTCGAGTACCCACTTGATAGCCAGGCACTCTCTCTCCACTATATTATACCGGGTCTCGGCTGGGGTGAGCTTACGGCTGAGGCAGACAACGGGATGCTCCTTCCCGTTGACTTCCTGAGACAGTACAGCACCGAGGCCTACTTCGGAGGCATCGGTCTGTACGATAAACTCCCTTTTGAAGTCGAGCGTCACCAAAACCGGGGACCCGCACAGGGCCGACTTCAAAGCAAAGAAAGCCTCTTCCGCCCGATCATCCCAGCGAACCATCACTGATTTTTGTCCCTTCAAGAGTCCTGTCAAGGGCGCGGCTAGATTAGCAAAGTGGGGAACAAACCTCATGTAATAGCCCACCATTCCTAGGAATGACTTTATTTGCCTAGTGGTGACACGTCGGGGTCAATTCCGTATCGCCTCTATTTTGTTCACTTGGGGTTTGATGACTCCGCATCCAATGACATACCATACTCTTCTAACCCTATCACACAATTTTTTGGGTTAGCGGTTAGGCCAGCTGTTATGGGACGCAGGCGGCGGGCTTCTGTTCCTCTGTGCCACCGGCTTTCCCCAATCTCACTGCAGCACGGACGCTCGCTGCGTCCGGCTGCACTTCCTAGTTCCCGGCATCTCCGTTGTCATGGTGACGGGGGATGCTGCGCGCCCCGCCGCACTCCTCCTGCAGGAGCGGTTGGTGTTCCCAGTCACCATAGGAACCAGGAGGGGCTGAGCGCCGAACTGGGCACTCGGCGCTCGGCTACAGGCAGGGAGGATGGGTCATGTGACGCTGGCCACTATTTAAACATGCAACCTTGTTTGCCTGTGATTGCGTCACTTAGGCTGTATATATCCACGCGTATCTGCCCTGTTTGACCTCTGGGATTTGACCACTGTCTGTCTTCTGACCTGCCTATCGCCTGCTCCCTTGGTACTGTCGCTATCTCCCGGATTTGACGGGGGTGCCATGCAGACCAAAGGGTAAGACCTTATATTGATACAGCTCCTCAGGCGTGATGAAGGCAGTTTTCTTTTTGTCAGCCTTCATTAAGGGCACCCTTTTGTGAGGTCCAAAACAGAAAAATAGCGGGCTTGTCCTAACCTCTCGATGAGCTCATCCACCTGGAGCATGGGATACGCATCGAATTTGGAAAACTCGTTAAGTTTTCGAAAGTCGTTACAAAACCGCAACGTCCAGTCCGGCTTGGGTATCAATACCCGTGGAAACTAGTGATAGGGGAATGGTCACATCTAGTGAGTCCCTAATCCAAGCACTGACTAATGACAATATGAAGAGACCTTAATGGTAGGAATGTTCATACACAGGAACCTAAGTCCTATCTTACCCAAACATGGCCCTGGTGATAGTGTAAGGACAACGGATGGCCTGTTCCTTCCCAGCTGAAGGAACAGGAGACCCCCTCAGGCCTAATACCAAAAGGTAGGGTAAATGCAACAAACAAGAAAGAAAGGAAAGACACTTAACTCCGAAGTATGCGGACGAGAGGAAAACCAACACCAGCACTTCCAAAATCCAAAAGGAGCTATCAACCGCATAGCATGATGGGTGAGACCAGACTAAATAGAGGAGGAGGAATGACCACTTAAGCTACACCTGAGACCAGAGGTGTGGTCATCTCCAGCAACACGGTAAGTGAAATTAAAGAGGCTGTCAATCACGTGCAGCCAGTCTCCTCGATCTTCTAGTCCTTGTGACCGGCGGGACCGTGACAGTACCCTCACCCCTTCAATGAGTGGCCTCAGGACACCCAGGATCGACTTTATCCAGATGAGCTCTGTGAAAGGCTTTCACAAGACGATTAGCATTAACATCGGCTGCTGGAACCCACATCCTCTCCTCTGGTCCGTAACCCTTCCAGTGAACGAGATACTAGAGGGATACTGGAGGGATCTACGGAGAATTCGGGAGACCACTATCCTGGCTATTTGAAATTCTAGATTACCGTCCATCAAGACAAGCACGGAAGGTAAGGAGGATGGTTCAAGAGGTTCGACAACTTATGGAACACATTATGAATCTTCAAAATTCAAGACGAAAGGCAACCGGGTTAACAATGGCAGTGATTTTATATGGACCAATAAACCTTGGACCCAACTTCCAAGAGGGTACTTTCAACTTAATGTTTTTTGTGGACAGCCACACAGAATCACCCACTCTCAGGTCCGGACCATTCATTCGTCTCTTGTCAGCTATACGTTTATACTTATTTTATACTTATTGCCCATTTTTTTTAGATTATTTTGAATCTTCCACCAAATAGATGACAAAGAAGAGGAAAATCGTTTCTCTTCCGGTATAACAGAAGTCTCAGTACTAGAAAATGTGCCAAATTGCTGGTGGAACCCATATGCCCCAAAAAACGGTGACTTATCAGTGGACTCCTGTCTACGGTTATTTATGGCAAATTCAGCTAAAGACAAAAATTAAGACCACTCCTCCTGGTTCTCAGAGACAAAACATCTCAAATAAGTCTCCAGATTCTGGTTAGTGCGTTCAGTCTTTCCGTTTGACTGAGGATGAAAGGCCGAAGAGAATGACAATTGTACCCCCAGACGAGTATAGAACGCCTTCCAGAATTTGGAAACAAACTGAGTCCCCCTATCAGACACCACCTCAGAAGGAATATCACAATGTAATTTCACGATGTTATCGACTAACACTTGTGCAAGAGTTTTAGCATTAGGTAGACTTGGCAATGCTATAAAGTGCGCCATCTTACTAAAGCGATCAAAAACGACCAAAATCACAGTTTTTCCTGAAAAAATAGGCAAATCTGTGATAAAATCTATGGACAAATGAGTCCAAGGTCTGGACGGGATGGGCAATGGAAGTAAAGATCCGGAAGGCCGAGTATGTGTCACCTTAGCACGTGCACAAGTACTACAAGCAGACACATAGTCCTCAACACTCTTACGAAACCTGGACCACCAGAATCTACGAGAGATGAGATCGATAGTGGATCTTCTCCCAGGGTGTCCTGTGAGAACCGTACAGTGATGTTCCTCGAACACCTTGTGATGTAATTCAGAAGGAACAAACAACTTTCCCGGAGGACAAGAATCCGGTGCATCTCCCTGGGCCTCCAACACCTCCGCCTTAAGGTCAGGATATAGGGCGGATATAACTACCCCTTCAGACAATATCGGACCAGGATCTTCCGAGTGAGGGAATCTACGTAACAAAGCATGAGCCTTGATGTTCTTAACCCCAGGGTGATAGGTGATTATTAAATTAAATCTGCTGAAAAACAACGACCATCTGGCCTGCCTTGGGTTAAGTCATTTAGCTGACTCCAGGTACGCCATATTTTTTTGATCAGTAAGCACAGTAATAGGATGAATTGCTCCTTCCAACAAAGGACGCCACTCTTAAAAAGCTAACTTAATGGCCAGCAACTCTATTACCGACGTCATAATTTCTCTCTGCAGCCGAGAGTTTCTTAGAGAAGAAAGCACATGGGTGCCATTTGCTAGGTGAAGGACCCTGCAACAAAACTGATCCTACCCCTACCTCGGATACGTCAACTTCCACAATAAATGGTTGTGACACATCAGGTTGCACCAGTATAGGAGCAGAAGCAAAACACTCCTTCACCGCAGAAAAGGCTTGTAATGCCGCATCAGACCAGACTGAGACATTAGAACCTTTCTTATTCATGATGAGTGTCCATATCTGGAGAATAAATGATTATGTCATCCAGATACACAACCACAAACCTCCCCACCAGATGATGGAAGATATCATTAACAAAATGCTGAAAAACTGCGGGAGCATTCGTTAATCCAAATGGCATGACCAGATTCTCAAAATGACCCTCTGGGGTATTAAACGCAGTCTTCCATTTATCCCCCTCCCTGATCCTGACCAGATTATATGCCTCCCTAAGGTCCAACTTGGAGAACACTTTGGCACCAACAATCTGATTAAACAAGTCATGAATCAAAGGAAGGGGGTACGGTTCACGAACTGTAATACGATTGAGCTCACGGAAGTCCAGGCATGGCCTAAGGGTTCCGTCTTTCTTCTTTACAAAGAAAAACACTGCTGCCAGTGGGGACTTGGAAGGTCTAATATGTCCCTTAGCCAAACTCTTGGAAATATACTCTCGCATGACTGCTCTTTCGGGTTCAAAGAGATTATATAACCTAGATTTGGGCAACTTCGCTCCAGGAATAAGATTGATAGGACAATCATATTCCCGATGTGGGGGTAAACCCTGCAACCACTCTCAGAAAATACATCAGACAAATCAGAAATGAAAGAGGGAATAGCATTAGTGGTCAAGACAGAAAGAGATGTCTTAAGACAGTTGTCCATGCAATAATCACTCCAATCAAGAATCTGTCTTGCTTGCCAGTCAATGTTAGGATTACAGGGAGTGCAGAATTATTAGGCAAGTTGTATTTTTGAGGATTAATTTTATTATTGAACAACAACCATGTTCTCAATGAACCCAAAAAAACTCATTAATATCAAAGCTGAATATTTTTGGAACTAGTTTTTAGTTTGTTTTTAGTTTTAGCTATTTTAGGGGGAAATCTGTGTGTGCAGGTGACTATTACTGTGCATAATTATTAGGCAACTTAACAAAAAACAAATATATACCCATTTCAATTATTTATTTTTACCAGTGAAACCAATATAACTTCTCAACATTCACAAATATACATTTCTGACATTCAAAAACAAAACAAAAACAAATCAGTGACCAATATAGCCACCTTTCTTTGCAAGGACACTCAAAAGCCTGCCATCCATGGATTCTGTCAGTGTTTTTATCTGTTCACCATCAACATTGCGTGCAGCAGCAACCACAGCCTCCCAGACACTGTTCAGAGAGGTGTACTGTTTTCCCTACTTGTAAATCTCACATTTGATGATGGACCACAGGTTCTCAATGGGGTTCAGATCAGGTGAACAAGGAGGCCATGTCATTAGATTTTCTTCTTGTATACCCTTTCTTGCCAGCCACGCTGTGGAGTACTTGGACGCGTGTGATGGAGCATTGTCCTGCATGAAAATCATGTTTTTCTTGAAGGATGCAGACTTCTTCCTGTACCACTGCTTGAAGAAGGTGTCTTCCAGAAACTGGCAGTAGGACTGGGAGTTGAGCTTGACTCCATCCTCAACCCGAAAAGGCCCCACAAGCTCATCTTTGATGATACCAGCCCAAACCAGTACTCCACCTCCACCTTGCTGGCGTCTGAGTCTGACTGGAGCTCTCTGCCCTTTACCAATCCAGCCACGGGCCCATCCATCTGGCCCATCAAGACTCACTCTCATTTCATCAGTCCATAAAACGTTAGAGGTATTTCTTGGCCCAGTCTTGACGTTTCAGCTTGTGTGTCTTGTTCAGTGGTGGTCGTCTTTCAGCCTTTCTTACCTTGGCCATGTCTCTGAGTATTGCACACCTTGTGCTTTTGGGCACTCCAGTGATGTTGCAGCTCTGAAATATGGCCAAACTGGTGGCAAGTGGCATCTTGGCAGCTGCACGCTTGACTTTTCTCAGTTCATGGGCAGTTATTTTGCGCCTTGGTTTTTCCACACGCTTCTTGCGACCCTGTTGACTATTTTGAATGAAACGCTTGATTGTTCGATGATCACGCTTCAGAAGCTTTGCAATTTTAAGAGTGCTGCATCCCTCTGCAAGATATCTCACTATTTTTGACTTTTCTGAGCCTGTCAAGTCCTTCTTTTGACCCATTTTGCCAAAGGAAAGGAAGTTGCCTAATAATTATGCACACCTAATATCGGGTGTTGATGTCATTAGACCACACCCCTTCTCATTACAGAGATGCACATCACCTAATATGCTTAATTGGTAGTAGGCTTTCGAGCCTATACAGCTTGGAGTAAGACAACATGCATAAAGAGGATGATGTGGTCAAAATACTCATTTGCCTAATAATTCTGCACGCAGTGTATGTTTGCTCAACCATGGTAAACCCAGAACCAATGGAGCAGGCAGACCCTCCAGCACAAAACACGAAATGGATTTCTGATGAAAATTACCCACTCTTAGGGTCCATTCACATGTCAGTATTTTTACCTTTCCAGATAAACGTTCCTTTTTTTTGCGGATCCATTTTTCAGTACAACCTTCCGTTTTTTTTTTTACTAAAGTGCTTCCGAATCCGTTCCGTGTTTCCATTATTCCATTTTTTTTTTTTCATTCATTTTCCTGTCAACGGATCCGCAAAATCGGATAACATTCAGACGGATCCATTGACTTCAATGGACAACGGACCCGAAAAACGGACAGAAAGTAGGACAAGCTTAATTTTTTTTCAGGATCCGCATACTCGAAAATAGGAAAACGGAACGGATTCCATGATTCGGACAGCACTATGACAGCACTATGATTGGTGTCCGCATTTTTGCAGAGGCAATTGAAATTAATGGATCCGAAAAAACGTTCCGATTTAAAGCGTTATAACGGACGTGTGAATGGACCCTTAAATTAATATCCTGCACCATCTGTGACATACATTTCTGAGTAAGTGGTGCGGAGTCTATTGCGAACACCGAAATATTTTTCTCTAATGCACTTGTTGTTAACCCATGCATACTGATGAACTGACCATTAACTAGGTTAACCCCTGCCCCACTGTCAATAAACACCTCAATTCCCACAGTTTTGGACTTTAGAGCCACCTCGGCAGATAGGAAAAATCAGGTACTACTAGTAAATGGCAAAAGTAAGTTCTCGGACTCCCCACCCACACCACCAAGAGTAAGATGGGACTTTTCTTGTTTTCACCTTGGTGCAGAACGTAAGGACAAACATTAACAAAATGTCCCCTTGCACCACAGAAAAAAAAACATACTGCCTTCTTATGACTAAAACTCTTGCAAGCAGGCCATGGGGTAGCTCCCGCTAACTGCATGGGTTCGTCACCAGGCATAAACTCAGGAGTCTCTCCTCCCAAGGTGTCAGAGGAAGCCGCCATATTATATGACAGTTCGTCCTGAGAGTGATGGACCTTGGATCTCTCTCTCAGGTGTCTATCCATACGTACGGCAAGGGACATAGCCGCTTCTAGTGACTCAGGATTTTCGTGAAAGACCAAGGCATTCTTTAACCTCTTGGATAATTCCTGAAAGAATTGGCTACGGAGAGCTGGATCATTCCACTCCATATCTGTAGCCCATCTACTAAATTCAGAGCAATAGATCTTTGCAGAACTCTCTCCTTGCTGTAAACCCCGAAACTTGGTCTCGGCCAGTGAGATCCAATCCGGGTCATCATAGATGAAACCTAGAGCTCTGAAAAATTCATATACCGACTGGAGGGACTGTGCTCCGGTCGGCAGAGAAAAAGCCCAAGACTGAGTGTCCCCTTTCAGCAACAAAATAATAATACCAACTCTTTGACTCTCATCCCCATATGAGAGCGGGCGTAACTTAAAGTACAACTTACACGACTCTCTAAACCGAATGAAGTTGTCACTCCCCCCCCCCGAAAACCTGTCCGAAAGTGCAACCTTAGGTTCAGGACAGGCCTGGTAAGTACTACTGACACCAGCAGCCTGTGATCCCTGGATCTCCGTGCGGAGGTCGGCTACATCCAAAGACAGACCTTGCAATTGTCCAGCCAGTGCAGCAATAGGATCCATAGCCTCACTGACACAGACAAAAAATGACGGTTTGCAGCAGTTGATAAAGTCACGGCGTGGTGTGTGAACTAATTCCACACTAAACACAGAGTTGGGAGGGGAAAGGTATTAGGCCTGGAAACTAGGCATAGGGGAATGGTCACACCTAGTGAGTCCCTAATATGAGCCCTGACCACTGACAGTATGAACAGAACTTGATGGTAGGAATGTTCATACACAGGAACCTAAGCCCTATCTCACCCTAAGAGGTCCCTGGAGATAGTGTAAGGACAACGGATGGCCTGTTTCTTCCCAGCTGAAGGAACAGGAGACCCCCTCAGGCCTAATACCAAAAGGTAGAGGAAATACAACAAACAAGAAATAAAGGAAAGACACTTAACTCCAAAGTATGCGGACGAGCAGGAACTCAGAGGAGAACCAACACCAGCACTTCCAACATCCAAAAGCATGATGGGTGAGACCAGACTTATTAGAGGAGGAGAAATGACCACTTAAGCTACACCTGAGACCAGAGGTTCATCAGAACCAGAGGTACAGTGCTCTTACTCATTTTCTGATACACTACAGGAGGTTCAGATGTTCGGTCCATAATGCTAGTGTAATAAAGCTTCCATGTTGTACCTGTCGGTATGTTTTGTGTAGATTTTGGTAACATAGAAGCTGTTTGCCATTTACAGTATACATTTTTAACATATATGTGGATGATGGCCATATACTAAATTGCCTGCATTGCAGTGTTTTTAAAAGCATGTATGCTCTTGTGGGGTATATATGAGCTTTGTACATCCCAATATATTAGCTCTACATTGTTTTTATGTGTAAGCCTCTGCTTAGATGTGAGTTTAAGGTGGAAATATTTTTTTAATGCATTTTTTAAAAATAATTTCAGTTTTATCACAAAGTTACATGAAGGTAGACATAGTTGTCAACAGTCCATCAAGGCAACATCAATCATCAGGTTGTCTGTTTTCAGGAATTATATTTTAGGGGTGTACTAACTATTCAAGGAGTGTAGTCTCTTTATTTTATAGGTTATTACTTCTTTAAATTTCTAGGTTTTTTATTTGTGCGTTTCCAGTTCTGGTGAATTCATGAAGGAATTTTCATGTAAATTTAGGCCTAAATGGTATGTATGAACTTTGCAGGTGTTAATTATGTATTTTCAGAGATGTGGACCATATAACTTTCTGCTTGGGTAGACCTTTACCCACTAATAAAAACTTTTATGCAATTTGCATGAAAAATTACTTTGACACAAAGATGCATGACGGTGTCTGTGTGTAGAAAGTGCTGAGTGGCATTTTGACAATGTGACAGGTGTCTACTTTCAGGAAATATATGCATATGGGGGGGTAGTATGATTTTTTAAATATTTTTTTTTGCATTGGTTTTATTTATACATATCAAAACTTTGAAAATTAGTCCTGTCTACCAGAGGTGCAAAATGTCTAAAGGCTCCGGGCAGTGAAAGGGCTAAAGAATTTCAGTTGGGCAGAGTCAGCATGAAGAGTATATAGTTAATTCTGAAGCATTTGCTATAATACAGTGGTAAAAGCTAAAAGCAGCAGCGTAACTGCTAGGATTCTGTTATATATGGACAGTGGGTGTTGATGCTCTCAGCGGGAACTTCATAACCAAGTGTTGGCGTAACTATTCATCACAGGGTTAAAGGAACATGAACAATTGGTGGCTTTTGGTAGTTTCATGCACACTATTCAGATCTATATATAGTCAATGGCAATATGTGACTCACAAGAAAATAATATATATTCTGCTTTACATATGCTGTATGAGAGACGTATAAAGGTTTTAATATTAAACTGATGAAAATTCCTTGATAAATTGCACATTCACAGTGAATAATTACATCTTATTCTTTACTAAGCACAAACTTCCTATAGACCATTATCCCAGTGGTCATGTATTTGATTCCCAAATGCTGCTTTAGGCCTAGTTCACACGAACGTGTGTGATCCGTGGCAGTATTGCGGCCCGTAATACACGGCCACAGTTCCGTGTGCATTCCGCATCACGGATGCGGACCCATTCACTTCAATGGGTCCGCAAATCTGGAATTGCGGAACGGCAGCACGGAACGGGACCCCTCGGACGCACTACAGAGTGCTTCCGTGGGGTTGCATCCCGTACTTCCATTCCGCAAAAAGATAGAACAGGTCCTATCTTTTTGCGGAACGGGCGGATCGCGGACCCATTAAAGTAAATGGGTCCGCGATGCGATGAGGCTGACCCACAGCCGGCGATCGTGCATTGCGGCCCGCAGCATGGGCATGGGTCACACACGTTCGTGTGAACTAGGCCTTATTCTTACAAAAAATTGAGGAAGTGGAAAAAGGAGGAGTTTGGCAAAAAAAACCAAAAAAAAACGTTGAGACTAGTGCGAGTGAATCCAATGTAAGACAGGACAGAAGTAATCACACAAGTAAACAGTTTATAAGGCATATTGTTTCCTTCACTTGTATAAATGTATTGATTTTTTATTAGCATAAAATGCCATTAGGATTGAAAGAACATTTTACAAAACACTGAGGCTGATAATTGTCAGTGACCGTGCCCGTGCCCAGTACTTGTCTGGATTTTGCTGTAACAAATTTTATCTAATCCCATTAGTAAAATACAATATAGAAAGTGGATAAACGTGTATTGGTTGTAGTGTGTAGCTGGTACATCAATGCATTGACAAGTTTGTACACAAATTCTTAAAGGAATATGCCATACAATTAACAGCGTAAAAATACTGTGGTAACTGACATTCATTACAATTTCAATTCTGGACTCTACTTCCAGAAAAAAGACATAGTATAGTTCTGCCTGGAGTGTTATTTTAAAGAATGTATAAAAATTGTTCTGACCAGCAAACCGATTGTAAATCTAGGTTTCAGGACCAGGGATGCACCTAGCCTTTCTGCTGCCTGAGGCGAAAACTTAAACGGCGCCCCTACCATGCAAATTTCTTAACCTAACCCCTTTGCCACAATGAAAGCGCTCATTGCCCATGGCCCTTCCGCTGCCCCCCCCCCCCCCCCTCTTGCCCCTACCTGGTGCTGCCTGAGGCGATCGCTTCACCTGGCCTCATTGGTGGTGCACCCCTGTTCGGGACTATAAAAGTGCTCTAATCATCAACGTATTTAATATTTTGATTAAAAATGTTTTCACATGTACAGTGCAAACATTACCTCTGAGGAGATCCTGCCTCCATAAGCCATATGAGGGCATTATATGGCAGGGGACATCACAATAATCCGACCCTAGGTAATGTAAGGGATCATCTCTTATCCGGGGGTCATTCTCACAGACTTCGCTACGGACAGCAGATTGAAGTCCAAACGATGCTTTATTTTCAAGCACGTCAGCACAAAACAGCAACCAAAAAATAAATCTAAAACATAAATCCTCAACCGTCTAGCCACTGGCTAAACAGTCTTTCCCTCTCTATCAGGATCTGGGTCTATCACCCAGCTCCCCAAAACACATCACCATTGCTTACCCCACACACTGGGTTAGAGGGTCCCGGCTCCCACAGGCATCAACACAGCCTACTCCTTTCCCAGACTTGGAGCCACACTCAAGTCCAGCAACAGGATTAAATAGCATCCCTGGACATGGGCATATTCCAAAATCCCGGACCGGAGCATGGGTAACAGGCACCCACCCAGCACATTGCCTGTTCCCAGTAAAATCTGGAGCCAGCTAAGCTAACTATCTTGGTGTCCACCAACTAACTTAGTGGCCACCTATATCTAGGGCCTTTACTCCACCAAGGCCGGGCCCCTTGGTGACACGCTCCTGGTGCAAGCAACACCCCTTTTTCATGCTTCCCCAAGACTTTACTGCACTCATCACTATTCACATCGGCACAGTAAGTATAACTGAGGGCAGGGCCCAAAAAGGCAAACCTTGCTCTCCCTCCACCCCCACTGGACCTTCTTACATTCACATTGATTTCAATGCTTTTTGCCCTTTTTTATAACATTAACTTTGCTGAATAATGTAACTTTTACATTCCAGCTTTTATTTTACTACACCATTATTTTTACCAACATCTCTAGCTGAGACAAGTGTTTGATACTCAAAAGAAAACTATGGGGGTCATCTATTAAAACTGGTGCTTTAGAGGCCAGTCTTGATAAAGCCCCTGCTCTGGCAGTGGATCGCCAAAGTTATATAGAGGTGCTGGACTCTACATAACTTTGCAGCATCCAGCGCGACTTCTAAATGTAAGCCAGCTTCATAGCTGGCTTACATTTAGACCATTTTCTACACCTAAGCCAGGTGTAGAAAATGATGAATAAGACTGGCTTTCCGGCCCTTCCCCTTCCGTGGCACGTCTACTTTTTTAGACCTGACGAGAGCAGGGGAAAAGTCACACATAGCCATTGCGCCACAATCTGCACCTGAAATACGCCGAATATAGGAATATTTCAGGTTAATAAATGACCCCCTATGTCCCTGAAGATAAAGACTGATCCGATGATTACCTCTAAAGTATCTGCTGCAGGAAGGAGTCTGATTGGCTCAAAATGTATTCTGCAGCAGGAAAACGACTCCAAACATACAGCCAGTCATTAAGAACTATCGTCATCATAAAAAAAAAAAAGGAGTCTTGGAATTGATGATATGGCCCCCACAGAGCCCTGATCTCAACATCGTCAAGTCTGCCTGGGATTACATGAAGATAAAGAAGGATTTGAGCAAGCCTACATCCACAGAAAATTTGTGGTTAGTTCTGCAATATGTTTGACACAACCTTTTTGCCGAGTTCCTTCAAAAACTGTGTGCAAGTGTACCTAGAACAAATGCTGTTTTAAAGACAAAGGGTGGTCATGACAAATATTCATTTAATTTACCATATTCTGCTGACTATTAGGGCACACTTTTTAGCAAGAAAAAAAATATCACACACACACACATATATATATATATATATATATATATATTGCAGGAAGGCACAAGGGACCATCGTTGATGGTAGATATGTGTCACCAAGGTTCTTGGCCTCGGTGAAGTAAGAGCCAGTATTTCAGGTGTCAGCAGCAGTAGCTGGTTAACACTTTGTTATTTAGTATAGCTGTGAATAGCTGATCCGGGACGGCTTTTACTGAGAGTAGTTATAGTGCTGGGTGGGTGACTACTCCCCATGTACAAGGCCAGGTTTTGACTGGCCTACAAAAAAACAGCCAGCAGTTTCTGACTCTCTGACTGTGGATCTCTGTAGAGGGCTGTGTGGGATCAGAGTCTGAGCTGGAGTTGCTGTGCTTGAAAGACTGAGGACAAAGAGAGGTTCACAAACACCCCTTGGGGTTACGGTACTGTGCAAATCCATTCCTGTGTTGTGCTATAGATACGGTACTTTATAGTTTCCTTAAAAGGGTTATCCGGGTTCAGAGCTGAACCTGGACAAACCCATAAATTCACCCAGGCAGCCCCCCTGTTGTTAGCATCGGAGCATTTCATGCTCCGATGCTCTTCTTTGCCCTGCGCTGAATCTCGCAGGGCAAGGGCTCTTTTATTTACAATAACACACTGGCGGCGGAGGCTTCTGCCCAGCAGTGTGTTCGGTGACGTTATGTTTGATGAGAAGTTTTTTCTACAAACATCGGGGGTGTCGAGGGGGGCTAAGTTCTCTCCCTCCATAGCCAACATATTCATGGCATGGTGGGAGAGAAGCTTCCTCCTCATCGACACCAACCCTTTTGCAGGTGACATAAAGTGGTATGGCCGTTACATCGACAACTTGATTTTCGTCTGGTCGGGTGATGTGGTGGACATACCGCCTTTCACCTGCTACTTGAATTCATGTGTGAACAGCATCCAATTTACTGTTCAGCATGATACCTCGAATGTTGTGTTCCTGGATCTCCGCCTTGGGGGGACTCCTCCACAGCCTCCATATACACAAGCACATACAGGAAACCCTCAGCAGGCAACACTCTACTGCATTCTATGTCATGTCATCCTACCCATACAATTAAGAATATTCCCAAAGGGGAACTTATTAGAGCTAGGAGAAATTGCAGTCAGACAACAACCTATGAAATTGAAGCGCAGGACATCATAAATAGATTAACATACAGAGCATATCCTAAACAAATGATGTTAAAATACAATACAGAAGTCCTGGATATGAATAGAGACAGTTTGCTCTCAGTGGATCCCAAGAAATGTAAAGCAAAAGATAGGAAGAGGAATTGTGACACAAAGTACATAAAAAAGAATGTCTTTGTTACACAATTTAGCAGTGAATACAGACAAATCTGCAACATCATTAAAAAACACTTCCCAGTGCTAGCATGTGATAAAAACTGGTTGACAGTTACACAAAATGGTGTCAAATGTGCGGCACGTAAAGCTCCCACCATAGCCAATACAGTAAGTCCTAGTCTTTTTCTAAATAAAAGATCCTTGAAACCACAAAATACTTGGTTATCTACCAAAGGAAATTATAAATGTGGACATTCCATCTGCACTTGCTGCAAACATATGAAAATTTTGAGATCTTTTGAATCCAGTGTAAATGGTCGTAGTTTTGTGATGAAATCATTTTTAAACTGTAACACAACTTATGCTATATATTTGATTACCTGCACTAAATGTATGTTACAGTATGTAGGTTGCACCACCAACGCTATAAAAACACGGATAAGAAAACACATCTCAGATGTACCACACCATGAAAGCCGCAACATTTCAGCGGCTAGTCTTCATTTTGCGGTAGTCCATGGAGAATCCTACTGGATTTTCCAGTTAGAAAGTCGCCAGCCTCAAGGGTTAAATAAAAGATTAGACCTGATCCTACAATACAAATTTTTATTAAATAATTTTTCCCCCATTTCTTCTAAGTTATTCAGGATGAAATATATCTACCCTTTTTAGTTTAGTTTTACTACCACGCACCTTTCCAGGGGGGAGGAGCCACCTATAAAGGTGAAGATCTCAGTGTATTTTGAGCAGTCATGAGTAAGGGCTAAATTGTTTTCTGCCCGAAATGCGTAGACCAATGCAAACTTGTATCTGGATGTTTTTAGTATACACCATTATTGAATAAAGTGCCTTTTGGATTACCACGAAGCAAGGCTGGACAAACTCTTCTTTGCATTTATTCCTATTTGCTCCCAGACCGGGTGAGGGAGCGGTTACATTTCCTAGAGGTGGATTTCCAGGCAGGTGAGAGCTGCTCATACCACGTTTTCCTTTGAATGAAGAGTCCACTGAACATCCACTAAATAGGAACATACAATATAACCCAGCTATACAAATCATGCACCTATAAACAACATGGAGAAAATGTCAGATAAGGCAGACCACAATGAGGTCGAGTAACAAGAGCCAAAACCTGTGTGGGCAGCTGGTACAGTGGACCTGAATTAATGAGAAACGCCCAACGCGTATCGCCGGCGCAGTCCGGCTTCCTCAAGGGTAATGAGCCCAATGCCAGTGTGTCACATATATACAGGGTATAGAAACAATCAATGAGGCATGATAAAATTCACCTGTGCAATGGAGATGTGGAGGTGCAGCAGCATGTCATGAGATGAGTAGCACAGCGAAGACCGGAAGTGAAAGGCGAAACACGGGTCGGGCATCTACACACGCTTTTTACCTATCGATGTTTGTAAGTACAATAAATCTTACTGAATATTAAACACCCTGGGTATTGCACTATGTTCTGTTTCTCCTGAAGGAGAGAAAAAAACTTTGCTGGTCGGTATCAGGATTGTTATTGGAGATGTGCCTGTAACATCGTGGAATCTCCATAGAATCTTCCTGTGAGTGAAACTCCTGCCTGTGGAAATCTATGCGTTCCACCAGCGCAAGTCGCCGCTAAGGAGTGCAGCTAAATGAACAAATATGGAAGGCACCTAGAAGACCTATGCGGAGTGTGGGTCGCGTGCGCCAATAACTTGAATCTTACCCCAAAGTCTGAGAGATGAACATAATGAGGATGCCTCTGTAAGAATTGCGAACCGGAAGTACAAAAAAGCACGTGACCGGAAGTAAGAGGCTGCAGTCCCCCATCTTTAAATTTACTATCTTGTGTAGTGGAGGCACTGGGCTTTTAAAGGGTTTTTTCGAGGAATAGAATATAACTAACTTATCCTCAAGATAGGACATCAATATCTGATCGGTGAGGATCTGGCTCCTGACATCCACCGCCGATCAGCTGTTTGCCTCTTCATAGGCCTGGTCATAAGTCACATGGCCTATGTGCAGCAAGGTACCATTGAAGTGAATGGGCTGCAATACCAAGCACAGCCGCTATACAGTGTACAGTGTTGTGCTTGGTAAGTTGTGGGGAGAGCACAGTGCTCACCACAGTTCCACAGCCTCTCTGCAACTCCTGCACCCTTTGCATTATGATCACTTTTAGGAGAAGTCAGGGCCAGGCGTGATCACGTTTACACTGCCTGGTCCAGTCAATGAAAGTGCTGAGGATGCCGCAGTTGTGGTGGCGTAACTACAGGGAGTGCAGAATTATTAGGCAAGTTGTATTTTTGAGGATTAATTTTATTATTGAACAACAACCATGTTCTCAATGAACCCAAAAAACTCATTAATATCAAAGCTGAATATTTTTGGAAGTAGTTTTTAGTTTGTTTTTAGTTTTATCTATTTTAGGGGGATATCTGTGTGTGCAGGTGACTATTACTGTGCATAATTATTAGGCAACTTAAAAAAAAACAAATATATACCCATTTCAATTATTTATTTTTACCAGTGAAACCAATATAACATCTCAACATTCACAAATATACATTTCTGACATTCAAAAACAAAACAAAAACAAATCAGTGACCAATATAGCCACCTTTCTTTGCAAGGACACTCAAAAGCCTGCCATCCATGGATTCTGTCAGTGTTTTGATCTGTTCACCATCAACATTGCGTGCAGCAGCAACCACAGCCTCCCAGACACTGTTCAGAGAGGTGTACTGTTTTCCCTCCTTGTAAATCTCACATTTGATGATGGACCACAGGTTCTCAATGGGGTTCAGATCAGGTGAACAAGGAGGCCATGTCATTAGATTTTCTTCTTTTATACCCTTTCTTGCCAGCCACGCTGTGGAGTACTTGGACGCGTGTGATGGAGCATTGTCCTGCATGAAAATCATGTTTTTCTTGAAGGATGCAGACTTCTTCCTGTACCACTGCTTGAAGAAGGTGTCTTCCAGAAACTGGCAGTAGGACTGGGAGTTGAGCTTGACTCCATCCTCAACCCGAAAAGGCCCCACAATCTCATCTTTGATGATACCAGCCCAAACCAGTACTCCACCTCCACCTTGCTGGCGTCTGAGTCGGACTGGAGCTCTCTGCCCTTTACCAATCCAGCCACGGGCCCATCCATCTGGCCCATCAAGACTCACTCTCATTTCATCAGTCCATAAAACCTTAGAAAAATCAGTCTTGAGATATTTCTTGGCCCAGTCTTGACGTTTCAGCTTGTGTGTCTTGTTCAGTGGTGGTCGTCTTTCAGCCTTTCTTACCTTGGCCATGTCTCTGAGTATTGCACACCTTGTGCTTTTGGGCACTCCAGTGATGTTGCAGCTCTGAAATATGGCCAAACTGGTGGCAAGTGGCATCTTGGCAGCTGCACGCTTGACTTTTCTCAGTTCATGGGCAGTTATTTTGCGCCTTGGTTTTTCCACACGCTTCTTGCGACCCTGTTGACTATTTTGAATGAAACGCTTGATTGTTCGATGATCACGCTTCAGAAGCTTTGCAATTTTAAGAGTGCTGCATCCCTCTGCATGATATCTCACTATTTTTGACTTTTCTGAGCCTGTCAAGTCCTTCTTTTGACCCATTTTGCCAAAGGAAAGGAAGTTGCCTAATAATTATGCACACCTAATATAGGGTGTTGATGTCATTAGACCACACCCCTTCTCATTACAGAGATGCACATCACCTAATATGCTTAATTGGTAGTAGGCTTTCGAGCCTATGCAGCTTGGAGTAAGACAACATGCATAAAGAGGATGATGTGGTCAAAATGCTCATTTGCCTAATAATTCTGCACGCAGTGTAATGATGGACTAAATAAAGTATTAGGCTACTTTGACATCATTCTCTGGTAAAGGATCTCAAAACTGGGCCAACAGTTCCGTTTAGGGTCAATGTATTGTGAAAGGGGTATGCTCCATTCCAGATGCATCAATATGCATTCTGTTCCGGTAGCATTCCATTTTGTGACCAGACACAAAACCACTGCAAGCTGTGGTTTTGTGTCTGGTAATCGTAACTAAACAAACCGCATCTGGATCAGTATTTTTGGATCTGTCATTAATCGACTTACATTGTTTTTAGTGACAGATGCGGTTTGTTCCATTTCAATTTAATACAACCGCATCTAACTGAACAGATGCATCCTGATGTGTTAAATCAAACTGAACCGTTTTGGTCCGGTTTTGAGATCCTCTGCTGGATCTTAAAATCATAAACCAAAGCGCTCATGTGAAAGTAGCCTTAGAGACTTTAAGATGTGCATTGGAAGATCATTTTCTATAGTTTTGTATATTTAAAAAATATACTTGGCCTACAATTTATTTTTACAACAATTATATTTGTCAAAATATTTTTTTCAAATGACTTGAATCAATCAAGTTTTATTTGGTTGGGTAAGGTGAACATATTTGAATTTAAAGTAGGATTTACTAATTAAACATTTCTTTGTTGTGATAAATTATAAATACATTTCTGGTCCCCAATAAATGTGTGCATGCTCAGCCTTGGTACCCAGGATATGACGCATAGGGATTTCCTCTGCAATATCTGGCAATTACTCTCTTTCATCAGCCACAGAAATAGAAAAATTGAGAAAATCATTTGGCTTTTGTGCTGATTTTAACTAACTTGTACCTGCTGCTAGTTCTTGGCCTTAATTTAGTAGTTTGCACATGTAACACCAGCATGCGAGAAAATAGCTTTATGCTAGGTGACGTATGTTCATTTCCTGCAGTGCTATTTGTGCTGCTAGCTATATAAAAAGTAGAGAAAACTATTCTTTAACACTGCAACCCACACATTAATTCTAGGTTTCTCACTTAGCACATGATTTGAAAGGTCTGTACAATGTATGTAGGCTGACTGGAACAGATTCATGTAGTTATTCATAGGTCACCCACTATTCTTCAGAAAGCATTGTATTTGTGAAGCTGTCTGAAATGTTCTAAACCTCAGATCTCTGTTCTATCTAAATAATATGTAGGAGTTATTTTTCCCAAGTTTACTATGATCTTGTAAACAGATAACCTACTAGGTATATGACATGGTTATCTCCATAGCCAAACATATTGTTTCTGCAACCTTTAAACACAGCATAGGTAGGGTACTGGCTCTCCTTTAAGAGACCAGCTGGGTATAGAGACTTATTGCTATCATCGAAGGAAAAATGAATTCCCAAGTTTATCTAGACATTTTGCAGGAGAACTTAAGGCCATCTGTCCACAAGCTGAAGCTCAACAGAAGATGGGTGTTGCAACAGGACAACAACCCAAAGCATAGAAGTAAATCAACAACAGAATGGCTTAAACAGAAGAAAATACGCCTTTTGGAGTGGCCCAGTCAGAGTCCTGACCTCAACCCCATTGAGATGCTGTGGCATGACCTCAAGAAAGCGATTCACACCAGACATCCCAAGAATATTGCTGAACTGAAACAGTTCTGTAAAGAGGAATGGTCAAGAATTACTCCTGACCGTTGTGCACATCTGATCTGCAACTACAGGAAACGTTTGGTTGAAGTTATTGTTGCCAAAGGAGGTTCAACCAGTTATTAAATCCAAGGGTTCACATACTTTTTCCACCTGCACTGTAAATGTTTACATGGTGTGTTCAATAAAAACATGGTAAAATTAAATTCTTTGTGTGTTATTAGTTTAAGCAGACTGTGATTGTCTATTGTTGTGATTAAGATGAAGATCAGATCACATTTTATGGCCAATTTGTGCAGAAATCCATATAATTTCAAAGGTTCACATACTTTTTCTTTCAACTGTAGATTGAGATGAGTAAGAAGTATGAGAACCTCTAACCAGCTTGGAACTCCAGAAGGAAATAACAACCGCAAGGTCTGCAGTGAGAGGCGGGCTAAAATAGAGCCATTAAACAGCAAATGA
Organism: Bufo bufo; assembly: GCF_905171765.1. Lineage (NCBI taxonomy): Eukaryota > Metazoa > Chordata > Amphibia > Anura > Bufonidae > Bufo > Bufo bufo. Next base: position 392,507,653 of record NC_053392.1, read on the forward strand.
GTAGAACCTGTGGAGAGGTGAGATCCTGCCCACAACAACAGACAGCAAGGAAAAACAGAAAGACCTGTCAGATAGACTCACGTGCTGCAAGTCTATCTGATTTTCTCAGACCTCTCACAGGGTAGGCAGTGTCAGTACCCTTCCTTTTACAGGTGACCTCCGGGCACCCAGGACCGACCTTATCCGAGTGTGCACTGTGAAAGGCCTTCAGAAGGCGACTAGAACTGACATCAGTCGCCGGAACCCACGTTCTTTCTTCTGGACCGTAACCCTTCCAATGTACAAGATACTGAAGGGAACCACGAAGAATACGTGAGTCAATTATTCTGGAGTTCTGAAATTCCAGATTGCCATCTATCATGACAGGAGGAGGTGGCAAGGGAGATGGTTCAGCAGGTTCCACATAGTTTTTTAACAAAGATTTGTGAAACACATTATGAATCTTCCAAGCCTGCGGAAGTTCAAGACGAAACGCAACTGGATTTATAATGGCAGAGATCTTGTAAGGACCAATAAATCTTGGGCCCAACTTCCAAGAGGGTACCTTCAACTTAATTTTCTTAGTGGACAATCACCAAATCACCCACACACAGGTCTGGACCAGTCATACGTCTCTTGTCAGCCATACGTTTATATCTTTCGCCCATTTTTTCAAAATTGATTTGAATCGTCCGCCAGATAGATGACAATGAGGAAGAGAATCTCTCCTCTTCAGGTATACCAGAGGACTCAGTCCCAGAAAAAGTACCAAACTGAGGGTGAAACCCATATGCACCAAAAAAATGGTGACTTAGGTCAACTATATTCTACCTTCTTTTAATAAAAATATATATATCGATAAGACATGATATAAAATGTACCATAATGTGGGAACACTAATGTTATACAAACAATAACATGTAATGAATAATCCACATGTAATGTATATCATCTATGTTGGAATCGATGTCTACTTATGATATTTCAATAAAAATTATTCTAACTAAAAATGGTGACTTATCAGTGAACTCCTGTCTACGGTTATTCAAGGCAAACTCAGCCAAAGACAAAAATGAAGACCACTCTTCCTGATTCTCGGAGACAAAACACCTCAAATAAGTCTCCAGATTCTGGTTAGTGCGCTCAGTTTGTCTTTTCGACTGAGGGTGAAAAGCCGAAGAGAAAGACAACTGAACTCCCAGATGAGTACAGAACACCCTCCAGAACCTGGAAACAAATTGCGTCCCCCAAGCAGATACCACATCAGAGGGAATGCCATGTAATTTCACAATGTTATTAATAAACACTTGAGCGAGAGTTTTTTTGGCATTGGGCAAACCTGATAATGGCATAAAGTGCGCCATCTTACTGAAGCAGTCTACCACCACAAAAATCACAGTCTTCCCAGAAGAGCTAGGTAAATCAGTGATGAAACATAAACAAATGCATCCAAGGACGGGATGAGATGGACAAAGGAAGAAGAGATCCTGAAGGTTAAGTATGAGTCACCTTGGCACGTGCACAGGTCTCACCATCTGCCACATAGCCCTCCACACTTTTACATAAACCCGGCCACCAGAATCTCAGAGAAATAAGATCTACAGTGGATCTGCTCCCAGGGTGTCCTGCAAGGACAGTATCATGATTCTCCTTGAACACCTTGTGTCGAAGCCCTGAAGGAACAAACAACCTCCCTGGAGGACAGGAACCAGGTGCCTCACCTTGAGCTCCCAACAGCTCCGCCTCAAGTTCAGGATAAAGGGTGGATACCACCACCACATCAGCCAAAATCGGAGCAGGATCCTCCGAATCCCCCCCCCCCCCAGGAAAGCTCCGCGACAAAGCATCCGCTTTGATGTTTTTGGCCCCAGGGGGATAAGTGGCCACAAAATTAAATCTGGTAAAAAACAATGACCATCAGGCCTGCCTTGGGTTCAGAAACTTCACTGATTGTAGGTAAGCCAGATTCTTATGGTCAGTAATTACTTTAATGGGATAAATCGCTCCTTCTAACCAATGGCGCCATTCTTCAAAGGCCAATTTAATGGCCAGCAACTCTCTATTACCAACATCATAATTTCTTTCAGCAGAAGAGAGTTTTTTTTTAGAAAAAACAAGCACAAGGGGCGCTATTTGCCAGGAGAGAGACCCTGTGACAACACTGCTCAGACTACCACTTCAGATGCGTCAACCTCCACAATGAAAGGTTGAGACACATTGGGTTGCACCAGAATGCGAGCAGAAGCGAAACATTCCTTTATTGCAGAAAAAGCATGTAATGCCTCTTGCGACCAGACTGAGAAGTCCACATCTTTTTTGGTCATATCAGTCAAAGGCTTGACAATAGTGGAATAATTAAGGATACATTTTCTGTAGTAATTAGTAAATTCCAAAAACCGCATCAGTGGTTTCTGATTCTCAGGTCGATCCCAGTCTAATACTGCACAGACCTTTTCGGCATCCATGCGAAAACCTGAGGAAGAAAGCAAGTAACCCAGGAACTTCAGCTCCTGAACAGCAAACACACATTTTTCCAACTTAGCATATAACTTATTCTCCAGGAAGATCAATAATTCTTGTCTTAAATGATCCTGATGAGTCTCTATATCTGGCGAGTAAATTAGTATGGCATTGAGGTAAATAACAACAAACCTCCCCACCAAATGATGAAAAATGTAATTGATAAAGTGCTGAAAGACCGCCGGAGCATTAGTCAAACCAAATGGCATGACCAAGTTCTCAAAGTGGCCCTCAGGGGTATTAAAAGCCGTCTTCCATTCATTCCCCTCCCTGATTCTTATCAGCCCCTCTTAAATCCAATTTGGAAAACACCTTGCGCCAACAATCTGATCGAATAAATATGGGATCAAGGGAAGGGGATAAGGATCCCAGACAGTGATAAGATTTAGCTATCGGAAATCTAAACACGGTCTAAGGGACCCATCTTTTTTTTTTAACAAAAAAGAAGCAGGCAGCCACAGGTGACTCAGATGGTCTAATATGTCCTTTTGCCAAACTCTCAGTAATATACTCTTGCATAGCTACTCTTTCGGGTTGAGAAAGATTATACAACCGAGACTTTGGCAATTTAGATCCGGGAATAAGATTCACCGGACAATCATACTCTCGGTGAGGGGGTAACTCCTGATTTCCACCCTCAGAGAATACGTCCGAAAAATAAGAAAGAAAGAAATAGAGGTAACACCTTAGTGGATACCACAGAAAGTGATGCGCCGAGACAGTTGTCCATACAGAAATCACTCCAATTATTGATTTGTCTTGTTTGCCAATCTATGGTAGGATTATGTCTGATCAACCATGGTACACCTAGCACTAGAGGGGTAGACAAACCCTTCAGCACAACACAACAAATGAACTCAACATGAGAATCACCCACCCTCAAATGAATATCCTGCACCATATGAGTCAGACACTTTTGCGAGAGAGGAGGGGAATCAATAGCAAACACAGATATCCCTTTGATTAATGCGCTTATTTTAAAACCATGACTCTGAACAAATTGATAATCAACAAGGTTATTTCCTGCACCACTGTCAACAAATACTTCTAATTCAATATTTTCTGAGTTTAGCGCCACCATGGCAGGCAGGAGAAATCGGGTACAACAGGTAAAAGACAAAAATACCTTTTCTCACTTCCCATCCACGCTACCAAGAGTAAGAGAATTAGATCTATTAGTTAGTTTTTTTTTCACCTTGAGGTTTGATATAAGGACAAAAGTTAATAAAATGTCCTTCTTTTCCACAGAAGAAACAAAGTCTTCTCTGAACCCTGAGGTTCCTATTACCAGGGTCAGAAGAGACCTGTCCCAACTGCATAGGCTCATCACCAGACACTAGCTTAAGCGACTCAGTACCCCGGGGGACAGGAGATTTGTTTCCCCAAACGATTGTTCATCCCGAGAGAGGGGAACCTTGCATCTCTCTCTGAGACGTCTATTAATCCGTACAGCAAGGGACATAGCCTCCTCCAAAGAATCAGGGTTTTCATGGAATGCCAGAGCATTTTTTTAGTCTCTCAGACAGCCCCTGACAGAACTGACTACAGAGTGCTGGGTCATTCCACTCCGAATCAGTCGCCCATCTCCTAAATTCAGAACAATACGACTTTGCAGAACGTTCTCCCTGACTCAAGCTATGCAGCTTAGATTCGGCCAGGGAAACCCGATCTGGGTCATCAAAAATTACGCCCATTAATCCACCGATCGGAGGGATTGCGAACCGATTGGTAGAGAAAAGGCCCAGGACTGGGTATCACCTTTCAGCAGAGAAATAATAATCCCCACTCTTTAATTCTGGTCCCCAGAGGAGATCGGACGCAGACGAAAATACAATTTACAAGATTCTCTGAAACGAACAAAATTATCACTTCCCCCAGAAAACCTGTCTGGGAGGGCGACCTTAGGTTCAAGGCTGACCTGGTTCCCAATGGAATGTGAATCTGTAACGGGGTTCCGAAGGTGCACTCGGTCCCCCATTACCCGCAGACCTGTTGCTTAGCTTTGGAAATGAGGATCTGTGTTTGACCTCATTCCCAGGGTGGCGTTACTAGCTGGGTGGCTCCCTGCTCCTAAGTCTGCCTTGAGCGCCGAGCTGATCACTCGGTGCTCGACTGGTTGGTCTGTCGGTCATGTGACACTGGCCACGTCACATGACCCTCACTCCCCACTATAAATACAGGCAGCCTGCTGGCCACAGGTTGCCTGTTAATTTAGGTTCCACCTGTGATTTGGTCTTTCCTGGCGTACTTACCTCCTGCTGAATTCCTAACGATCCTCTGCCTGCTCCTTGTGTACTTTGCTGCTCTCCTGGTATTTATGACCCCGACTTCTCCTGACAATTCTCTGCTTGCTCCCTTTGTACTTTGTAGCTTTCCTGGTATTGACTCGGTCCGTTCACGTCCTGTTGTTTGTCTGTCTGTCATCCCTGCACTTATTCCAAGTTAGGGATTGCCGTCCAGTTGTCCCCTGTCATTAGGACTCACAAGGCAAGTAGGCAGGGCCAGGGGTAAGGGTGGAGCGCAGTGGTCACTTCCCTTCCCCCTGTGTGTGTGTGTACGCGACCGTTACAGAATCTTGAAACTGTGCAACAGAATGACGGAGGTCAGCTACCTCCAAAAATAATCCCTGCATGCGATCAACTAGTGCATTAACAGTATCCATGCCTGCACAAAGCAAGGAAGATAATGACGGTAAGGGTGGTTGTTAATGTCACGGTAGGTGGGGAAAGGAAGAACACCAAATAAACAAACTACAACAGAAACACAGACTAGGCCCCAAAGCTAGTGAGGAGGGAGAAGGTAACCTCCTAGTTATCCCCGAGCCTCTCCCTGACTGCTAACAGTATGAGCAAATCCTAAAGGTGGAAGAGCTCATACACAGGAACCTAAGACCTGCTGAAATGACACAAACCCTAAATTAGGGTCACCGTGAAGGGACCAGCGTCTCCCTGAGACCTAGACACAACAGACACACAAAGTAGAAACAGGAGGACTTAGCTTGAGATGACTAAGAAGTATAAGAACCTCTAACAACCAACTTCGAATTCCAGAAGGAAATAACAACCGCAAGGTCTGCAGTGAGAGGCAGGCTAAAATAGAGTCACTAAACAGCAAATGAGCAGAACCTGTGGAGAGGTGAGATCCTGCCCACAACAACAGACAGCAAGGAAAAACAGAAAGACCTGTCAGATAGACTCACAGGCTGCAAGTCTATCTGATCTTCTCAGACCTCTCACAGGGCAGGCAGTGACAATATATATTTGATACCCCCCCCCCCCCGCAGCTCCTGATGTGCCACCCTGTAAATTTCAGAATGGCTGAGCGGGCGCTCACCCCCGCCACCCCCTTCCCCCTCAGTTTCAGGATTGGCGAGCAGGTACAGAGTGTCAGCTGTAACATATAGGTGACATTCTGCTTGAAATGTCCGACATCGGTGCTGGCACCGATGTGACCCGTTTAACCCCTTCCATGCCATGGTTCATAGGGATCGTTATAATGGAAGGGGTTAACAGGGAGAGAACTCCCTCCCCCATCAGGCCACTACGCTGCTGTGGCAGCATCCCGATAGTTTCCATGGCAACCAGATGCTTTCACAGGCATCCGGCTTGCCATGGTATATCTAAGCCTATACTATGCTATACAGTGTACTGAAGAGCCAACAAACCCACTGGATCTTCAAGAACCAAGTGTGATGGAATTAAAATTTTGCCTCCCTAACTAACCAAAAAAAGATATTAAAAGTGATCGAAAAAGTCATATATACCCCAAAATAGGACCAATCAAACCGTCGCCTCATCCTGCAAAAAATGAGCCCCTAGATAAAACAATCGCCCAAAAAATTATAAAACTATGGCTCTGAGAATATGAAGACACAAATACATGTTCTTTTTTCAAAAATGGTTTTATTGTGTAAAACCACAATAAATAAAAAAAATAGACATATTAGGTATCGCTGCGTCCGTAACAACCTCCTCTATAAAAATCTCACATGATCTACCCACTAAGGTGAATGCTGTAAAAAAAAAAAAAAAAAATGTGCCAAAACAACCAATTTTTCCCTATCGTCCATGACAGCACCATGAGAGAGGGTCCCCCTCCCAGAACAGGAAACCCACAGGTATAAAAAAGGAGGAGCCTCTCTCTTTCTCAGTGGTTTCCTGTCCTAGGAAGTGGATCCTACAGGTATGGCCATAGAGGGGAGTAGTTTTTCCCTGGCATCTGAGAGAGTTCTCCGCTCCACACACCCTGAAGACACAGCACCATGGGACACTATACTAGGAAGCGGGGCATCTGTACTAAGCGGCTGTGCCTTCATCTTCCCGCTTGTAGCCTGACTTCAATACGCGCCGAGGAGACGAGCGATGAGCTTCCTAGCTCCACCTCCGCCTCACTATTCCCTCACCCAGTGTACTAACCGGGTGGAAGTGCCTCCCGCTGTTGCGGGCATCTCCGGCAGTCCAGGCAGGCTCCTCATGCGGCACGCTAAGCTGGGAGGGGGTGGAGTCATATTATAATAATAAGAGGATGAGTCGGATGTGTCACGTGCGCGCGAGACGTGGGAGCGTGTGAAATCCCGCGAGATTTGTTCCTGCAGACCAGGAAGTGCGGGAAAAAGCGATTTTCAAATTCAGATACCTATCTACAAGCTCAGATCCTTGTCGGGAAGGTCCGGATCCAGGCTGTTGAAGGTCATGGAAAGTACTAGTGACCAGAAGAAGCCATCTACCCCTGCGCCTGTGGTATGGATGGAGGGTATGTATGGTGGTATGTGACATTCTATGAATACGGGCTTATGGCAGTCTTGTTGTTTTTCAGGATAAACCCAAAAAGGCATCCTCTAAAACAAAATACAAAGAATGTGGATTGTGTAAAGCAAAGTTAGCTCCCGCTTATACTAAGCTACTTTGTCACCCTTGTATTGAGTCTACAATTGTGGAAGCATCACCTTCCATGATGAAATACATTAAAAAGTTATTTAGAAAGGAAGTGGGGAACGCGCTTAAATCCAAGAAGGTTTCTCATAAATCTCAAGATAAATCTCCAGTTTATTCTGATATCTCTAGTTCAGAAAAATAAGATTTTTTTGTTAGAAAGCGGAAAGCTGGGCTCGGATTCTGCTTCTGAGGGGGTATTCAGGATACGGATCAGCTGTTAAAAGCAATAAGAGCGACCATGAACATTAAAGACCTAAAAGACGTCCTTTCCATTTAGGTTGTAATGTTTGAATGTCTAGAAGGGAAAAAGAAGCAGAATTTTTTTCATTCATAAAAATGTATCTTCCTTAATATCAAATGAATGGAAAAATCCAGATAAACTCAGTTTTATTCCGTCATCTGTGAAGTGGAAGTATCCCTTTGAGGAGTCAGATTGTCAATCTTGGGATCGGGCCCCAAAGATTGATGTTCCCATAGCAAAGGTAGTATCCCGTAGATCCGCCCTCCCCTTTGATGATTTGGGTCAGCTAAAAGACCCTATGGATGTTAGATTATCTGCAAGAGCCGCATCGTTATCTAACTCTGCCCGGAGGGCCTTATGGTTAAAAAATTGGTCTGGCGATGTAGCATCCAAGAACCGCCTATGTAACATCCTTTGAGAAGGAAAGTATTTATTTGGCTCTACCTTAGAGGACATTTTAGAAAAGGCTGGTGATAGGAAAAAGGGGTTTCCCTCTGGGTTCCGCAGGCAATATAACCCCTTTTGTGAGAATCAAAGATTTCCTGGTAAAGATAGGAACATGGGTAGAAAGGATAACAGATGGATATTCTCCTCTTCTAAATCAAAGGGCCTTATGTTCAGGGGTCAGGGCTCTGCTCCCAGGTAGGATAATACACAATGATGCCAGGGTGGGAGTTGGAGTTCAGCTCTTCTCCGCCAGAAAAATGTTTTGTTTCAGAAATAAGTCAGAATTTGCAAGGGGCGCTAGAAAGAGAGGTGGATACGTTATAAAGAAAAGGTGCTCTTATTCCTTGCCCCCCTGGAAAAGAGGGTTTATGGTATTATTTCAATCTCTTTCTAGTGAAGAAGCCAAATGGGGATTACAGGACAATTATAAATTTAAAAGGGTTGAACAGATTTCTGAAATACAGAAAGTTCAAGGTGGAGACATTCAAATCTGTAGTAGACCTCCTTTACAAAGATTGTTTTATGGTAGTCCTGGATATAAAGGATGCGTATTACCATCTGCCGATTTATTCTGGTCATCAAAAATTTCTGAGAGTGGCACTGCATCTGAAGGGGAGAGTAAGACACTTTCAGTTCCAGGTACTTCCGTTCCGGATTTCTGTGCTCCCCGTATATTTACCAAGTTGGTGGCGGAGATGGCTGCTCACATAATAGAGAAGGACATCTTCTTTATTCCCTACCTGGACGATTTTTTTTATAGTAGCCCAATCCAGGCAGAATTTTCTTTCACAGGCAGACCAAGTAATTCAGATCCTGGAATCATTGGTGTCACGAGTTGGAGGTCCCAGGAGAGACCACCGCGTCGTCAAGCAATAAACGGAAATCAGGTACAGACACATAAGAGTTTATTGCACAAACAAAAACATGAAAGGCAGCACAGAGAAAACATGAGCTCTATGTACCGTCAGCACAGTGGGAGAAAACCCCCACTGCGCCACTGTCTAGTAATACTCCAGAGGGGCGTGACTAAGCAACTCCTGGTATTCACTAGTTAGACTTTGCCGCAGGAAGTTGCCAGGGTCCACTCTGGAGAGTGAACTAGACAGTGACAGCAGGAACAAATGGACAACAGGTACCAGAAGGTACCGACGGCGCATAGACAAACATAACATACAGGCAAATACAAAACAGGGCAACTAATAATACAAGCAGGAGTTCACGCAAGGGAGCAGGAGTGGCAATGAGCAGAGAAGGACTTGCTCCACCAGTAGTAAACTGCATGGCCTTGTCATGCCACTCTGCTGCAAAGGCTTGCTGAACACAGACATCAGAATAAACACAAAGCAACTAAAACACAAGTGGCAGAACAGACAACAGAAAGACAGGAAAGAAGACATCAAAGAAGACGGGAATGAACAAGTAGGGAAACCCACAGAGCACAGACAGACAGACACGGATCCCATGGGTCAGCAGCATGGGAGAGAGAGTACAAACCAGGAGCAGGACAAGACAACACACACCAGGAGAGCTGACACAGAACTGAGGAAACCTCAGCCTTATATACAGGTTCCATGGGTGCAGCAAAGAGACCACACCCATGGAGCAGACAGAGGATTAACTCCTAATAGGCACACAGGGGAGTTAACCCATAAAGAACCACAAATTAGCACACAGGAACGAAACTTCAGCGAGGAGCGCCAAACGAGCAAGGACAGAAGGTCACAGCCAAAGGTAACGACTGTGACACTCCCACCCCTCAAAGCCCCCCCCTCTCCTCCCAAACAGAAAGGGGAAGAAGTGGGGCAACAACCCAAACAGAACCAGGCAAGGGGACAGAAATCAAAGGGGTGACGAGGTACAAGGGCAGGAACACATACGACGACCGCAACCAGCCCAACCCCTGAAAACCAGCCTACACGGAGGGTCCGCAGCCAGTACGCCAGGGGAAGATAGCCAGCCAACACGGCATACACGTCAAGTGAATCGCACCAAGAAGTTACCTCCCCCTCCACTCTCCCTCTGGAGAATGACATGTCTGCCAAGAACTAATTGGCCAGACATGCAGACACCCCCTTCCGGAGGATTGGGACCAGGAACAGAAACCAGAAAATCTGAATCAAAGGGGTACAGAGGTACACAAGTAGAACACATAAGACGACCGCAGCCAGCACGCAGCCCCTAGCAACCAGCCTACATGGTAAACGCAGCCAGTACGCCAAGAGGAATGCAGCCAGCCTACACGGCCACAAAAGTCATGGTGAACTGCAGTGTGCTAACACCTCCCCCTCCACTCTCCCTCCGGAGAATGGCATGTCTGCCAAGAACTGATTGGTCAGACATGCTGACACCCCCTTCCGGAGGCCCAGGAGCAGATACCTGCGCCGATAACGGAAAACACGGCCGTAGGCAGAACTGCAAGCAAAAAAGGTTAAACCGGACGTCACCCCTGGCAACCAGCATACACGGAGAACACCGCAGCCAGTACACCAAGGCAACCAAATCCGATACCTAAGGGCAGCATACAGAGGGAAATACAGAAAGCACACACACCACAGATAAGCAGAAAACAGAACAAAAAAAACTCTGTGAAAGTTCACTTGTTCATTCTGTCACGAGTTGGAGGTCCCAGGAGAGACCACCGCGTCGTCAAGCAATAAACGGAAATCAGGTACAGACACATAAGAGTTTATTGCACAAACAAAAACATGAAAGGCAGCACAGAGAAAACATGAGCTCTATGTACCGTCAGCACAGTGGGAGAAAACCCCCGCTGCGCCACTGTCTAGTAATACTCCAGAGGGGCGTGACTAAGCAACTCCTGGTATTCACTAGAGCCCTAGATGGTAGAGTTAGACTTTGCCGCAGGAAGTTGCCAGGGTCTACTCTGGAGAGTGAACTAGACAGTGACAGCAGGAACAAATGGACAACAGGTACCAGAAGGTACCGACGGCGCATAGGCAAACATAACATACAGGCAAATACAAAACAGGGCAACTAATAATACAAGCAGGAGTTCACGCAAGGGAGCAGGAGTGGCAATGAGCAGAGAAGGACTTGCTCCACCAGTAGTAAACTGCATGGCCTTGTCATGCCACTCTGCTGCAAGGGCTTGCTGAACACAGACATATGAATACAAAACAGGGCAACTAATAATACAAGCAGGAGTTCACGCAAGGGAGCAGGAGTGGCAATGAGCAGAGAAGGACTTGCTCCACCAGTAGTAAACTGCATGGCCTTGTCATGCCACTCTGCTGCAAAGGCTTGCTGAACACAGACATCAGAATAAACACAAAGCAACTAAAACACAACTGGCAGAACAGACAACAGAAAGACAGGAAAGAAGACATCAAAGAAGACGGGAATGAACAAGTAGGGAAACCCACAGAGCACAGGCAGACAGACACGGATCCCATGGGTCAGCAGCATGGGAGAGAGAGTACAAACCAGGAGCAGGACAAGACAACACACACCAGGAGAGCTGACACAGAACTGAGGAAACCTCAGCCTTATATACAGGTTCCATGGGTGCAGCAAAGAGACCACACCCATGGAGCAGACAGAGGATTAACTCCTAATAGGCACACAGGGGAGATAACCCATAAAGAACCACAAATTAGCACACAGGAACGAAACTTCAGCGAGGAGCGCCAAACGAGCAAGGACGGAAGGTCACAGCCAAAGGTAACGACTGTGACAATTGGGTTGGATAGTGAACATGGAGAAATACAGGGTGATCCCCCTACAGTCGCAGAGGTTCCTGGGGATTTTGCTCGACTCGACCTCCCAGAGATCCTTTCTGACCTTGGACAAAGTGAACAAAGTAAGGTCAGTGGTGCGAAATCTAATTCTATGCCTTTGCGTTTCAGTCAGAAAAGCTATGTCCGTCCTCGGTACCTTGACATCATAATTCCAGCAGTTCTGTGGGCTCAAGCTCATTCCAGGGAGCTCCAGTGCGAGATTCTCCAGTCATGGTCATGGAGGCCAGAGGAACTGAACAGCAAGATTCTAATCCCCAGGAAGACCTGTCTGTCACTAGAATGGTGGCTGATACAGGAAAATCTAGATCAGGGGGTCCTGTGGAAGGTGGTAAACCCTTTAGTAGTCAATACAGACACCAGTCCGTCTGGGTGGGGGGCCCATGTTCTGGACAGAGTTTTTCAGGGATCCTGGGACAGTGCAGATTGGGAGATTTCTTCCAATGCAAAAGAATTGACAGCAGTTCTGAAGACTCTGCAGAAAATCCTGCCTTGGCTTCAGAATCGGCATTTAAATGTTTTGTCCGACAATGGTTCTGTGATGGCCTACTTAACTCATCCAGGGGGAACCCAATCCAAGGAGTTGATGGGAATTACGAATCAAATATTTCTCTTGTTGGAAGGGAAGGTGTTGTCACTATAGGCCCTTCATATCAGGGGTATAGACAACTGGAAAACAGACTACTTTAGTCGAAACAGACTGGACCAAAGGGAGTGGTCCTTGAATCAGGACATATTTGCAAAGATAGTAAGCCTGTGGGGGTTGCCAGACATAGACCTCTTTGCTATAGGAAGCAGCAGGAAGGTGAAAAGGTTATTTTCCCTTTGTCCAGGGGATTCTCCCACAGCAGTGGGTGCCTTCCTTCATTCCTGGGGCAGGGGTCTTCTCTATGCTTTCCCTCCATTACAATTGATTCCCAGGGTGTTGAACAAAATAAGGGAAGACAGAGTTTCTGTGATCTTGATAGCCTCTTTTGGCCCAGTCGAGGATGGTTCACCTGGTTAAGACTACTGTCGGTCAGGGAGCCATGGGTCCTTCCGGAAATTCCGGATCTCTTATGTCAAGGCCCAGTGATGCATTCCCCAGTCAAGGGCCTTCACTTGACGGCTTGCTTTTTGAAAGGTCGCTACTGATCCAAAAGGGGCTATCGGGATCGATAGTTTCTACCTTATTAAAGAGTAGGAAGGAAGTGACTACAGGCATATACGCTAGAGTATGGTTGGTTTTCTTTAAGTTTGTAGGGATACCTCCCTCACCTTCTTGTCAGCTTAGCATCCCTAGGATTTTAGAGTTTCTCCAGAGGGGATTAGATAAGGGGTTGGCCTTAAGTACCTTAAAAGTTCAGATTTCTGCCCTGTTTGGTTTGATTCAAGTCTAGCTGCTCATCCTTTGATTGTTAGATTTAGTAAGGCCGTTGCTAGGAACACACCGGCTAGGATCGCTAGGGTCCCTCCTTAGGACCTTGGCCTGGTCCTTCAGGTTTTGGTTAAGGCGCCCTTTGAATCCCTCTCTGAAGTCCCCATTAAGATTCTAACATTAAAATATGTATTTTTAGTGGCCAGCACATCGGCCAGGAGATTAGGTGAGATGCAAGCTCTTTCCATCAACCCTCCATCAACCCTCCTTATATGTCCATTCAGGACTACAGGATTATTCTTCACCCCGATCCAACATTTCTCCCCAAGGTAGTCTCGGATTTTCACAAGAACCAGGAAGTGTTTCTCCCTTCCTTTTGTGATCACCCTTAGAACCCTAAGGAAGCTCTATCATTTGGATTTTAGGAGATGTGTGCTGGCTTATTTAGAGGCTACCAAGGGGTGGAGGAAGACAGCCTCTTTGTTTATACAATTTGCAGGACCTAATAAAGGAAAATCAGCTAGCAAGAGTTCATTAGCTAGGTGGATAAGGCAGGCTATCTGTTTAGCTTATGTTTCCCTACAGAAGCCGGTTCCCCGGGGATGGTCGGCTCACTCAACAAGAGCGGTGGCAACTTCTTGGGCAGAGAGAGCAGAAGCTTCAATCCAATACATCTGCAAAGCCGCAACTTGGTCATCTCCCTTGACCTTCTGTAAGCACTATAGGTTGGATCTTTCTTCGTAAGTTTCTCCAGGCCGTGGACTTACCGTCAATTTGATTTTGAACAGTCCATGACAGCACCCCTAAATTTCCCACCCTTTTTACTTCGGTGTTGGTGACGGTTCTTGGGTATGGTCACGAGGTGTGCAAAAAAAAAGGATATAATTAAACTTGAAGAGAGCATATGTCTTCAAGCAAGCAAGCGATGAAAGTCGGAGGATTGGATTATGGGGGGCTTCTGGTCTCTGAAATTCACTGAGGAAGAGAGAGGCTCCTCATTTTTTATACCTGTGAGTTTCGTGTCCTGGGAGGCGGACCCTCTCTCATGGTGCTGTCATGGACTCTTGAAAATCATTTTTTCGTCTGCTTGCCCCATAAAGAGCAATACTGAATGATCAAAAAATATTATGTACCCAAAATTAGTACCAATGAAAATGTAAATTCTTCCCATAAAAAAACTAGCCCCTACACAAGATGATCGGCAGAAAAATAGAAAAACATGTCTTTCAGAAAATAGAGACATAAAAACATGTTGTTGTTTTTTTTTAAATGCTTTATTATGTAAAACTAAAACACATCACATGATCTAACCTGTCAGATGAATATTGTAAATAACAAAAAAATAAAAACTGTGCCAGAACAGCCATTTTTGGTAACCTTGCCTAACAAAAAGCATAATATAAAGCTATCAAAAATCATATGTACCCCAAAATAGTATCAACACAACGGTCACCTTATCCCGTAGTTTCCAAAATGGGGTCACTTTTTGGTTGTTTCTACTGTAGGGTGCATCAGGGGGGCTTCAAATGGCAGATGGTGTCTAAAAACCAGTCTAGCAAAATCTGCCCTCCAAAAACCACATGGTGCTCCTTTCCTTCTGCGCCGAGCTATGCGCCCATACAGCAGTTTTACGACCACATATGGGGTGTTTCTGTAAATCGCAGTAACGGGGTAGTAGATTTTGAGTTTTGTTTGGCTGTTAACCCTTGATGTGTTACTGGAAAAAATGGATTAAAATGAAAAATATGTGAAATAAGTGAAATGTAGAAATGTCATCTCCATTTTCCTTTAATTCTTGTGGAATATATAAAGGATTAACACAGTTTGTAAAATCAGTTTTGAATACCTTGAGGGGTGTAGTTTCTAAATTGGGGTCATTTATGGGTGGTTTCTACTATGTAAGGGCACTTTTACACTTGCGTTGTGAAGATCCGGCAGACAGTTCCGTTGCTGGAACTGCCTGCTGGATCAGGAAATCCGTGTGCAAACGGATAGCATTTGAAATGCTTTGAAACACTGCATCCGTCTCTCCGGTGTCATCCGGAAAAAACGAATCCGGTATTTATTTATTTTTTTGCATTTTTAAAGGTATGCGCAGACCGGAAAACTGGATCTGTTTTGCTGGATCCGGCATTAATGCATTTCAATTCTGGCAAGTGTTCCAGAATTTTGGACGGAGAAAATACCGCAGCATGCTGCGGTATTTTCTCAAGCCAAATACCGTAAGAGTGACTAAAGAGATCCTGATGCATACTGAACGGATTGCTCTCCATTCAGAATGCATTAGGATAAAACTGATCAGTTTTTTTTGGTATTGAGCCCCTAGGATGGAACTCAATACCGGAAAACAATAACGCTAGTGTGAAAGTACCCTTCACTTCACTTCCAGACCGGGCCATTTGCCCCCTTCCTGACCAGGCCTAATTTTGCAAATCTGACATATGTCACTTTATGTGGTAAAGACTTTGGAATGCTTTAACTCATCCAAGCCGTTTAGAGATTGTTTACTTGTAACACATTGTACATCATGTTAATGGTAAATTTTAGTCAATAGAATTCACCTTTATTTATAAAAAAAAACTAAAAGTTTAAATGTGAAAAAAATCACTGTTTTCAAAATTTTTATCTTTCTGCTTTTAGGACAGATAGTGATAACTTATAAAATACTCATTAATTAACATTCACCATATGTCTACTATATGTTGGTATCATTTTAGTAATGTAATTTAATTTTTTTTAGAATGTTAGAAGGTTTAGAATTTTAGAGGCAATTTTTTACATTTTTAAGAAAATTTCCAAATTCTATTTATTTCAAGGACCAGTTCAGTTCCGAAGTCATTTTGAGGAGCTCACATAATAAAAACCACCCATAAATACCCTATTTTAGAAACTTCAGCCCTCAAACTATTCAAAACTGCTTTTAGAACAGTTGTTAACCCTTCAAGTATTCCACAGGAGTTAAAGCAATATAGAGGTGAAATTTCAAAATTTCACATTTTTTTTAGCAGATTTTCCATTTTACAAGAAAAAAATCCTGTAACACATCAAGGGTTAACAACAAAATAAACCTCAATATTTATTACCATGATTCTGCAGTTTACAGAAACACCCCATATGTGGTTGTAAACTGCTGTATGGGCACACGGCAGGGCTCAGAAGGCAAGGGGCGCCATATGGTTTTTGGATTGCAGATTTTACTGGAATGGTCTTAGGGCGCTATGTTGCATTAGACCCTAAAGTACACCCACAGTGAAAAACCCCAAAAAGTGACCACATTTTGTAAACCACACCACCCCAGGAATTTTTAAGGGGTGTAGTGAGCACTTTAAGTTACCCAACAGGCATTTCATAGAATTTAGAACCCTTGGCTATGAAAATGAAAAATTACTTTTTTTTTTTACAAGAAAATTGTGCTTTAGACCCAAACTTTCCTTTTCACAAAAGATAACAGGAGAATATCCCCCCACAATTTGCTACCCATTTTCTCATGAATATAGTAACACGCTAATTGTGGTTGTGAACTGGTATTTGGGGATATGCCAGGGCTCAGAATGGAAGAAGCGGCATCTGGATTTTCGAACATGGAATTTTCTGTCATGGTTTTTAAAAGCAATAACTTTGTTTATTTTTTGTTGACTGAGCTGCATGAGGGCTTATTTTTTGCGGGACAAGCTGTAGTTTTTATTGGCACCATTTTAAACATTTACAATATGAGGACATTCTCAAGATGGCTATTCTGCCAGTTCTCTCAGGCCAAAACTGTTTTCCCTCACTTCCCATACACACTTGCTGCAGCCAGCAGCTCCCTGCCAGCCAATCAGATTGGATTACTGAGAGACACGCCTCCTCAATCTGAAGCCTAATGCAGGCATGCAGTGTGAAGGACCGTCCCTCTGTCTTCTGTTTACATTAAGTTAGGAGACAGACAAGCCCTAGTAACGGTCTTTTAAGGGAGCAGTGGAAAGGGACAGAGGACATTAATGAAAGCTGTTATTATAAGGTAATTACAGATCTTTTGACAATCATTGACAGACTAACATGTCTAGCTAATAAACTAGCAAATAAAAAGATATGACAGTTACCCTTTAATTTTCTGGCTATGGTTTTGTGTGAGGGCTTGTTTTTTGCGGGATGAGGTGATTTTTATTGCTACCATATTGGGCTACATACGACTTTTTGTTTTTGATTTGGCATAATTTTTATTAGTTTTTTTTTTACGCTGCCTTCTCTCTGGGGTGTCCTGCTGTCACTGACACTGGGGCACCCGCCCGGCAGCTGCACGATTAGCGTGCACCTGCCATCTCTCAAAGGACGTACTTAAACGTCCGATAAGAGATAAACCCGACTGCCCAGGTTGTTTATAGTCAATGGGCAAGTGGTTAGAAAAGTGGGTTTTGGAAATTTTCTTAAAAATTTTAAGAATTGCTTCTAAACTTCTAAGCCTTCTAACGTCCCAAAAAAAATTAAATTACATCTACAAAATGATGCCAACATAAAGTAGACATATGGGGAATGTAAAGTAATAACTATTTTGTGAGGTATCACTATCTGTCTTAAAAGCAGAGAAATTAAAATTTAGAAAATTACGAATTTTTTTAAATATTCTGTAAATTTAGGATTTTTTTGTAAATAAAGGTGATTTATATTGACTCAAATTTACCACTATCATGAAGTGCAATGTGTCACGAGAAAACAATCTCTGAATAGCAAGGATAAGTAAAAGTGCTCCATAGTTATTACCACATAAAGTGACACGTCAGAATTCCAAAATTTGGCCTAGTCCTTAAGGTGAAAAACATCCTTAAGGGGTTAAATAGGAGAAGATGGCCAAATATTGATCTGTAGACAACTGTTTTGGGGTGTTTGCCCCTAATCAATCAGCCAGAATCCTACTCCATACAGATGAGGGGCAAACACCCTGAAACAGCTTTCTACAGATGGATATTTGGTTTGGCTGTTTCCCTTGTCATGTTCCAAGGCTTGGCAAAAAGTCAGATTTTGACTAGGGCGCCCCTTCCAGAAGGTGGTGTTAGGCTACTTTCAAATTGCCGTTTTGGTTTCTGTTTGTGAGATCTGTCATGGGCTCTCACAAGCGGTCCAAAACGGATCAGTTTTGTCCTAATGCATTCTGAATGGATAAGGATCCGCTCAGAATGCATCAGTTTGCCTCCGTTCCACCTCCATTCCGCTTTGAAGGCGGACACCAAAACGTGTTTTGGTGTTCATCTGACGAAACTGAGTCAAACGGATCTGTCCTGACACACAATGTAAGTCAATGGGGACGGATCCGTTTTCACTGACACAATATGGCACAATAGAAAACGAATCTGTCGACCATTGACTTTCAATAGTGTTCAAGACGGATCTGTTATGGCTATGTTAAAGATAATACAAACAGATTCGTTCTGAACGGATGCTTGCCGTCTCTGTAGATCCATGACGGATCCGCACCAAACGGCAGTGTGAAAGTAGCCTTAGTGAGATGGTTTTCTTTCCCTGGAAAATGCCTCTTTGTAACTTTTAAAAATAGTCCTGATAGACCATATCCTAAAGTGAACATTACATGATACACATGCATGACAGTCATGTTGCATGCAGGGTATCTTCTATTAGATAGGTACAGTCAACTGAAAAACCAAAGGCACATATAACATGAAAATGGTGTACCTCTCATGGGCTGTTGATCAGGTGTCACAGACCTGATGCATGATCTGTGAGCGCTATGTTTCTCCATAAATTAGATCACTTTAATCACACAGACCTTATCTGCCATTTTGTATTATAAGTACTAGTTACCTACCCCATAAAAAGTCAACCAGTTATGTCTGTATAAGCAGGGCTGCTGCACCACCAATGAGGCCAGGTGAGGCGATCGCCTCAGGCAGCACCAGGAAGAACAAGAGGGGGGCAGCAGAAGGGCCATGGGTAATGAGTGCTTTCATTGCGGTAAAGGGGTTAGGTTAAGAAATTGGTGTGTGTGGGGGAAGGGGGGGCATTTCAGTTTTCACCTCAGGCAGCAAAAAGGCTAGGTGCACCCCTGTGTATAAGGCCTAGTTTTATGCAAGAGAAATTGCATTTTCTGATGCTGTTTGAGGGTACATATAAATTACTTTGTAATTTATATACATTTTATGTGTTGCAAATACAAAAAAGTGATTATAATTATTTTTTTTACATTGTTTGTTTTAATTAATTGTTCACACCAAATAACCTGTTAAAGGGGTTGTTTGAGTTATTTTTTTGTTCTTTCTATGTTCCTAACTGGGCAAATGTAACATCTTTCCAATTAATTCCCTTTATCTCCAGTGGCTGGTTTATCAGATTTGACTGAGGGTCACATGACCCGTGATGTCAGCTTCTCTCCCTGCTCTGATAAAGTTTGTGTACAAGCCTGTAAATGAGATGTCACTGTGCTGACCATGCACCCATTCACTGCCGTCTACTCTCTCCTAGGATTCTTAACCCCTTCAGCTGCACAGACTGGGTAACTGCAGCAGTGACAATTCTGGGCACAGGAGCTGACAGACTAGAGAGAGCATCATTGCACAAGAAGGTAAGGGGAAGATCCTGTGTGTATTAGCAGTGTCATTATACAGGTGGGACTTGTAGTTCTACACTTACAAGTTGCTGTTGATTTTCCCAGCACTCAGGGCAGCACTTGTATTCACTCCCTTAGCAGTATCATTATACAGCTGGGACTTGTAGTTCTACACATACAACATGCTGCTGAGTCTTCCAGCACTCAGGGCAGCTCTTGTATCCACTCCCTTAGCAGTGTCATTGTACAGCTGGGACTTGTAGTCCTACACATACAACATGCTGCTGATTCTCCCAGCACTCAGGGCAGCTCTTGTATCCACTCCCTTAGCAGTGTCATTATACAGCTGGGACTTGTAGTCCTACACATACAACATGCTGCTGATTCTCCCAGCAGGCAGACATGTCACTCAGGGCAGTACTTGTATCCACTCCCTTAGCAGTGTCATTATACAGCTGGGACTTGTAGTCCTAGACATGCAACATGCTGCAGAGTCTCCCAGCAGGCAGACATGTCACTCAGGGCAGTACTTGTATCCACTCCCTTAGCAGTGTCATTATACAGCTGGGACTTGTAGTTCTACACATACAACATGCTGCAGAGTCTCCCAGCAGGCAGACATGTCACTCAGGGCAGCTCTTGTATCCACTCCCTTAGCAGTGTCATTATACAGCTTGGACTTGTAGTCCTACACATACAACATGCTGCTGATTCTCCCAGCAGGCAGACATGTCACTCAGGGCAGTACTTGTATCCACTCCCTTAGCAGTGTCATTATACAGCTGGGACTTGTAGTCCTACACATACAAAATGCTGCAGAGTCTCCCAGCAGGCAGACATGTCACTCAGGGCAGCTCTTGTATCCACTCCCTTAGCAGTGTCATTATACAGCTGGGACTTGTAGTCCTACACATACAACATGCTGCTGATTCTCCCAGCAGGCAGCAGACATGTCATTTAGGGCAGCTCTTGTATCCACTCCCTTAGCAGTGTCATTATACAGCCTGGACTTGTAGTCCTACACATACAACATGCTGCAGTCTCTCCCAGCAGGCAGACATGTCACTCAGGGCAGCTCTTGTATCCACTCCCTTAGCAGTGTCATTATACAGCTTGGACTTGTAGTCCTACACATACAACATGCTGTTGATTCTCCCAGCAGGCAGACATGTCACTCAGGGCAGTACTTGTATCCACTCCCTTAGCAGTGTCATTATACAGCTGGGACTTGTAGTCCTACACATACAACATGCTGCAGAGTCTCCCAGCAGGCAGACATGTCACTCAGGGCAGCTCTTGTATCCACTCCCTTAGCAGTGTCATTATACAGCTTGGACTTGTAGTCCTACACATACAACATGCTGCAGAGTCTCCCAGCAGGCAGACATGTCACTCAGGGCAGCTCTTGTATCCACTCCCTTAGAAGTGTCATTATACAGCTTGGACTTGTAGTCCTACACATACAACATGCTGCAGTCTCTCCCAGCAGGCAGACATGTCACTCAGGGCAGTACTTGTATCCACTCCCTTAGCAGTGTCATTATACAGCTGGGACTTGTAGTCCTACACATACAACATGCTGCAGTCTCTCCCAGCAGGCAGACATGTCACTCAGGGCAGCTCTTGTATCCACTCCCTTAGCAGTGTCATTATACAGCTTGGACTTGTAGTCCTACACATACAACATGCTGCTGATTCTCCCAGCAGGCAGACATGTCACTCAGGGCAGCTCTTGTATCCACTCCCTTAGCAGTGTCATTATACAGCTTGGACTTGTAGTCCTACACATACAACATGCTGCAGTCTCTCCCAGCAGGCAGACATGTCACTCAGGGCAGTACTTGTATCCACTCCCTTAGCAGTGTCATTATACAGCCTGGACTTGTAGTCCTACACATACAACATGCTGCTGATTCTCCCAGCAGGCAGACATGTCACTCAGGGCAGCTCTTGTATCCACTCCCTTAGCCGTGTCATTATACAGCTTGGACTTGTAGTCCTACACATACAACATGCTGCAGTCTCTCCCAGCAGGCAGACATGTCACTCAGGGCAGTTCTTGTATCCACTCCCTTAGCAGTGTCATTATACAGCTGGGACTTGTAGTCCTACACATACAACATGCTGCAGTCTCTCCCAGCAGGCAGACATGTCACTCAGGGCAGTACTTGTATCCACTCCCTTAGTAGTGTCATTATACAGCTGGGACTTGTAGTCCTACACATACAACATGCTGCAGTCTCCCAGCAGGCAGACATGTCACTCAGGGCAGCTCTTGTATCCACTCCCTTAGCAGTGTCATTATACAGCCTGGACTTGTAGTCCTACACATACAACATGCTGCAGTCTCCCAGCAGGCAGACATGTCACTCAGGGCAGCTCTTGTATCCACTCCCTTAGCAGTGTCATTATACAGCTTGGACTTGTAGTCCTACACATACAACATGCTGTTGATTCTCCCAGCAGGCAGACATGTCACTCAGGGCAGTACTTGTATCCACTCCCTTAGCAGTGTCATTATACAGCTGGGACTTGTAGTCCTACACATACAACATGCTGCAGAGTCTCCCAGCAGGCAGACATGTCACTCAGGGCAGCTCTTGTATCCACTCCCTTAGCAGTGTCATTATACAGCTTGGACTTGTAGTCCTACACATACAACATGCTGCAGAGTCTCCCAGCAGGCAGACATGTCACTCAGGGCAGCTCTTGTATCCACTCCCTTAGAAGTGTCATTATACAGCTTGGACTTGTAGTCCTACACATACAACATGCTGCAGTCTCTCCCAGCAGGCAGACATGTCACTCAGGGCAGTACTTGTATCCACTCCCTTAGCAGTGTCATTATACAGCTGGGACTTGTAGTCCTACACATACAACATGCTGCAGTCTCTCCCAGCAGGCAGACATGTCACTCAGGGCAGCTCTTGTATCCACTCCCTTAGCAGTGTCATTATACAGCTTGGACTTGTAGTCCTACACATACAACATGCTGCTGATTCTCCCAGCAGGCAGACATGTCACTCAGGGCAGCTCTTGTATCCACTCCCTTAGCAGTGTCATTATACAGCTTGGACTTGTAGTCCTACACATACAACATGCTGCAGTCTCTCCCAGCAGGCAGACATGTCACTCAGGGCAGTACTTGTATCCACTCCCTTAGCAGTGTCATTATACAGCCTGGACTTGTAGTCCTACACATACAACATGCTGCTGATTCTCCCAGCAGGCAGACATGTCACTCAGGGCAGCTCTTGTATCCACTCCCTTAGCCGTGTCATTATACAGCTTGGACTTGTAGTCCTACACATACAACATGCTGCAGTCTCTCCCAGCAGGCAGACATGTCACTCAGGGCAGTTCTTGTATCCACTCCCTTAGCAGTGTCATTATACAGCTGGGACTTGTAGTCCTACACATACAACATGCTGCAGTCTCTCCCAGCAGGCAGACATGTCACTCAGGGCAGTACTTGTATCCACTCCCTTAGTAGTGTCATTATACAGCTGGGACTTGTAGTCCTACACATACAACATGCTGCAGTCTCCCAGCAGGCAGACATGTCACTCAGGGCAGCTCTTGTATCCACTCTCTTAGCAGAGCAGGGGGAGGGGCAGAGATTGTTTTTATTGCATGTAACCAAAGGGCCAGAAAAGAACCAGGGAAATGAGGAAATATATATGTTTTTTTTGCATAAAACTTGCTTAGCTTAGTTATATATTGCTGCCCATCAGATTTTCAGTTCTATATTTTTTTTTATAACTCGGACAACCCCTGTCAAGGGAGTCTGTCACCAACTTTCCATGTTTTATACTGCTACTGTTGCGTGCATGGACACAAACACATGATAGCAATGGTACCTGTGTTGTTCTTGTGCGATTCTGTAAAGCTGAGAAAACAAGACTACACAGATATGCAAATAAGGGCTCGCAAGTGCCCCGGGACAGTGCCGTTTGTGCCCAAGTTCCTTGGCGTTTTGCATGACTAACACCTCCCCAGTGTATCGTGTGGCCAACCCTGTATTGATGTTACGTCATCCTCTCCTCTTGCCGAGATCCTGCACGTGTGCATTTCAACGCTGGGAATAAGACTCCAATAACCACTTCAGGCATTGGCTTCCTTTACAGCAAAGCACATGCACCGATTACTGGCCACAGTATTGAAGTGTATCAACATCCTGGGGAGGGAACCTGTGGCTCCTGGCTACACAAAGCTCCCAGCATTAACTAACACCGAGGCTTAATAGAACTTAACTATGGCAGGCCCAGGAGCATTCAGAATGCCTCAGGCTACCATAGAAATCAAAAGGCTCCCACACTCTTGTTGCAGAGGGTCATTTGGTTACCATGAGCAGCCTGGTAAATTATCGCTCACAATTGACCATGGCATCTGAAGGGTTAAAAGTCAGTGGTCAGAGTTGTGAAACAGCAAGCACCCACAAGGCTTACATCTACATTTTCAAGCAATACAGAGCTCTGAAGTCATAAAGAGAATTTCTACAATCTATCGTACAGGACTCAACAGGGTGGTAAGCTATGGCACCCGCTCAGCTCCTAAGCAAGCGTCATCTTTATCCAGGCTCTGATAACTAAGTGTGCTGCCTTATGCCAGAAAATTGTCGTAGAAGATGATAAATGTGGAGCCGTCAGCCCCGCTCCCTCCTTGCCATGCCCCCTTTTCGGGAAAGCGTTGAGGCCGACGCAAGTGCCATTGAAAAGGTTTCAAACATGGTTTCTTTTTTTTCCCCAAAAATTTATTTGATCCAGTGTGGCTTACCACCAGCGTTTTTCCTCTATAGAAAAATTGTTAGCAAAACACCCCCAAAAAAACACCAAGTGTTACAGCATGCTGTGTTTTTTTTAAAAATAAGCTAGAAAGACAAAAACACCAGTAGCAAAAAAACACGTGTGTCCTGCGTTTCATATTTTACATAGACCTTTACCTAACATCTGGAGCTGGCGTTTTAACAACAAATAAAAACAAGTGTAGAAAAACACCACTAAAAACTGTGATTGAAAGCGTGAAAGCATCTTTAAAATAAGGTGCTTTATGACAATCACCCAAACCAGCCATTGGACTGCAAGAGCCTTCTTTTGCTGATATCTGTACATGCATACATTGTTGCAGAATACAAACGTTAACTGTACAATGCAAATATTAACGACACAATACAAACATTATTTTAAAAATGGCTACATATATATCTTTTTACCTGACCCAGTAACTCTAACTCTGAGCAATCTGACTTGAACAAACGACATGGTGTCACTTTTGGATCTAGCTCTGGTGAAGAGTTCCTGGAAGGATGAACCATGATGAAGAACTGGAGAAGACATTTCTGCTTTCAATTGTTGCTTGGCTGGTATCTTTGCTACTTGTTTTGTCACTGATTCCCAGGCTGGCCCTAAAGCACAGTTGGGGTTGTTCTCTGTTGGCTCTATGCATTCCTCGGGAATGGAAAAATTTGCCATAAATTGAACTAAAGAGATTACAAGTGCAAGTGTACTCGGTGAGAAAACATCATCGTCTGCATCTCAGCGTACAAACAAAATCTTCAAACTGCCAAGGTACAGGAAGTGACCACATCCCATCCTGAACTTCTTTTCTTTTTTTTATATAGTAATGCCACAAAACACGTCATAAAGCATAATATATTTGTAAAAGCAAAAAAAAAAAAAAAACGGATCCATTTACAGGACGGCGATTAAAGAGGCTATTCTAACATAATATTGTCTATAGTTTAACAAACCCATAATTATAAACATTTGTTAGTATAGAACCATGTGCTGTTTAAATTGAATAGCCTTTCTGTGTCCTCCTCAGTAAATGTGCCAAGGTGGACACACATGCTTAGTATTGTAACATTTTCTGCTCCTTTGAGCGCTCAACTTACTCCCGGTGTGTTCTGTTTCTGAAGCTGTAGTGTCTTCTCTACTTTTCAAAGGAGATGCCTGACAAGTGCAATTACAGTGATGCTGTCCTACACTCTTATCACTGGCTCAGCATCTTCTCTGAGAAGCAGGGAATACATTGCAGCTTTAGAAGCAACCAGCTCTCCACACCATGGGAGATCCCTGCGCATACCTGAAGGAACAGAAAGAAAAGTAAGACTATACTTCTCATCTTTTTATAACTGCCTTTTTGGAGGTCCACGAACCTGCCCTATTTTGATGTCTCCTTTGTGACTCAGCACTCTACCGGAAGTGTCTATTATGCAGCATCCTGGCACCAAACACATTTTGGGTACTTTCCTGGAGGTACTGTATAGTTTCAGTGGTGCTCGGGAGTTATGCTGAACCTCCCGAAAGATCTCCCCTTTTTTCATCGAGCTTCCTGGACATTGTGATCAAGACTGAGCATGTGTGGATCTCCACCTCAGCCAATATACAGAGATGGACCCAGAAAGGCTGTACAAAAGATACAACAAGTAGCACTATACCAACATTACATCTTGGAAAATAACAAGTGTAAATGCAAAATATGCTTATATTTATTGGCTGGATTAAACTACTGTACATACAGATACATTTGAGGAGTGGACTAAAAATACTTAAAGGGTAACTGTCATGTTTTCATAAAAAAAAAAAAAAAAATTTCAATATGAGGACATTTACAATATGAGGACCTTCTCAAGATGTCTCCTCTGCCAGTTCTCTGAGGCCGAAACTGCTTTCCCTTACTTCCCATACACACTTGCTGCAGCCAGGAGCTCCCTGCCAGCCAATCAGATTGGATTACTGAGAGACACGCCTCCTCACTCTGAAGCTCAATGCAGGCATGCAGTGTAAAGATCCGCCCCTCTGTCTTCCCGTCTTCTTAGCTGGAAACAGACAAGTCATAGTAACTGTCTTTTAAGGGAGCAGTGGAAAGGGACAGGAGACATTATTAAAAGCTGTTATTTTAAGGTAATTACAGATCTTTTGACAATCATTGACTGACTAACTCAGGTATACATGCCTAGCTTTAATAAACTAGCAAATAATAAAAAATATGACAGTTACCCTTTAAAAAAGGGCAGTAGGCAAAAAAAAATATAAGGGTAAGGTGTGTATAAAGAAACTAATGGAATAAAAAATAGGAAGAAGCATAAGCTACAATGATGTACCAATAGCCACAGATATTGGATATACTGTATGTAGGTACTCTAGACATATTGAATTTATCAAAATAATGGGTGCAGGGAAGGACTGGGAACTTAAAGTGGCCCTGGAGAAAATACTGAAAGTGGCCCCATTTTGTAGTTTGGTCCAAACTGATTAAAGGCAGGGCCAGCAAAACCATATTGTGGCACATTATACCACCCCAACAGAGCCAAATATCATAGTCCATCACAAAATACTGCCAGCAGCACAAAATATATCTCCAAAAACTTCCACTGGCCAGCTGTGAGTAGGGCCCCGGTGGCCCCTGGGGCATCGGCCCACCGGGAAATTTCCCTGTAAAGTCTATGGCCAATCCACCCCTGAATAGGAGCATATAACCTGTACTCTCAGCTTGTCTTATGTGCTTTCTGTGGATCAGTCTCACAATGCAAATAGATGACTTGTTTTTCTTCTAAGCTGAGAGACTCCTGACATTAGCCCATAGGATAAAATTGGACATCAACCTATGCATTGCAAAGGTCAGGGGCATAACTAGGAAAGGCTGGGCCCCATTGCAAACTTTTGAATGGGCCCCCTTCCATTACACACTAAAATGGCATTTTAAAAAGGAGGATAACACTATGGAATGTGGTAAAATAAATTTACCATTACTCACCTGGTAAATCCCATTCTGCTACTGCTCTAATACTCTTTGTTTACTTTGCTGCAGTGATAATGTGCCAAATCTCTACACGACTGCTGCAGCCAGTCACTGGCCTCAGTGGTGTTGCTAGCATGTACAGCTCAAAACCTATACCTCATAATTATCCAGAATCCAGTGGGACAGTGTTGGATTTCATTCAGCAGCTGTCCCAGACGACACAGAAGACTGCAATGGCAAAGGCTCCCTGGTTCACCATTTACCTGGTCTGTGCGGTCCCCAGCAGCAGGTGAGATCCTATGATGTCATTGTGCCTGCAGGGCTGAATAAGAGAGTGCATAGGCCAGGTAGTTCTGATCATTACCCAGCCTGTACGCTTTTGTGCTTGGGTGAGCAGGTGCGACAATGTCACTTCAGTGTGTCTACTGCGGGGAAGAGCAGGTCAGAATATGCTCAATTCACCAGGAGAACAGGGCTAGATTAGCGTTAATTTTTTTTTTGTTAACCGTACAGGCATTACTATTGTAAGGTGAGCATGAAGGGGGCAGAGGAGACATAACTATTGTGTGGGGGCACTAAATGGGCATAATTACTGTGTGGGGGCACTGAGGTGAGGCTAAAGAATGGTGGCCTTTCTAGCCTCCCCCTTCCCTAAACACACACCAGTAATGTTGCCTGCTGCTGCCAGTTTATCTTAAATGGCACTCTTCCTAGTTTTTTTTGTGTGCCCCCCTATTGTCCCTCTCACTATGAGCCTTCCTGACCCTGCCACTGCTGTATTGCTCACCACTGCTCAGAAGAGGGATTTGGCAAGTTCTTATGAACCAGTTTTAAAATAATTGTCAGCTTGGAGAACCAGGGAAAATTGTGATAACAACCCCAAACCCCCTACTTTCAGTAAAAATGCTTTAAATGGGTTATTTTCAGTCCAATAGAGCTGAATGAATAGAAAGAGCCAGAAATCTGTGACCACCTGATTTTTTTTTTTCTGGTGCACTGTGGTTGACATATTTTCTGAGGGACACTGTCATTTTTGGGAAGCCCTTGCAAGCTCTAGCATTTTTTGGGAGCACCTGTGTGGCACTGTCATTAATTTTTTTTATGGGGGAGAACTTGTGTGGCATTTTGTTAGGGGCATGATTTTTTGGTGGCACATTATGTGGCAATGATGTATATGGGCACTGTGTGCCACTGATTTATGGGGTCACTGTGTGTAGCATTGGTATATTCAAGGAGGCGCAATGTGTTCAGTGAGCTTCTTAGCTGTGGCTGTGATGTTTCATACATATCAGGTTTGCACCTTCTAATGTATTGCTAACAAATACACCATTTCAGGTTAGGATACTCTTCAAAGAGAGACTACACATACCACTTTCTTTCTTTCAAATATTTTTTTATTAAGCAAAAATAAATATATGACAAGGCATACATTTAACAATGCAAATCGTAGAAGAATCCATGAGTACAATTAGTCAGTATAATTCTTGTTATGAGAGAATAGACCTCGTATGATATAAATCAAAGCAAAGACAATTTGATGCATATTTACTAGGGCATAGATATGCTGAGGGACACATAGGCTCTTATGGATGCGGGTGAGCCACTGTTTACAGTCAACTGATGATAAGTGAAATAACTATAAGTGAACAAGAGAGAAGGGAATTAGGGATATGGGGGGAGACAAAAAGGGGGGGGGGGGGGGGTAGGCCAGGAGGGGGGAGGAAGTTAACCAGGAGGTAGGATGGGATGACACAGGGGGGAAGGGGGGGGGGAGAAAGGGGGATGTCCCCATCACCATATGATTCGGCCCATTGAGCCTGATCTAGACATATCTACGATGCAGGAGAAAGTAATGATACAGAATCAAGTTAGTCTGCCCCGCAACTGGGCGAGAAAAGGCAAGGAGGGGTAGCCTAAGAGAAATCGACCCTGATCATCACGATTCTTTAGAGACGGAAGAGTCATTAGCTCTATAGTGGAGCCAAGGTGACCACATGCGGAGGAAATTCTCATGTTCCCTGTCCTCCCAGCTGGCAAGTTCCTCTAATCGACATAGTTGATCAGCCCTGTCTAACCATTAGCTAACCGTGGGAGGGTCCTCGCTCAACCAGTTCAGAGGTATGAGGAGTCTAGCCGCTAGTATTAAGTGAGCTGCAAGATTCCTTTTAGAGGGTCGCCCAGGAGGGAGATGGGAGCCAGAGGAGCACCATTTCTGGAGTAAAGGAAAGAGGACGTGGCGTTGAGTTATTTATTATTCTCAATACCTGTGACCAAAAGGGTTTTATCCTCTCACATGTCCACATGATGTGATATAAGGAGCCTGTTTCAGTTTTACATCTCCAACATAAGTCTGAATCTTGGAGACCTCTAATAAACTGCTGTTTGGGAGTTTTGTACCATTGTGTAAGCACTTTGTAAGAGTGCTCCTGCACTTTGACGCATTGTGAGAACCCATGGGAATTTGCATGCATCCTCATGATATCAGTCTCTGAGAACTCCCTACCCAGTTCCCTACTCCCGCCCAGTGGCACTGCAGCTGCTCGAAAAACAATAGGCGATTATGATAATTTAAAATTTAATTAACGCAACAAAAAACAAAGGGGGTTAATTTTTGGTGCCCACTCCTAAGCCTATAGCTCCCACAGAGCTGTGGATCTTTTACTTCTTTTGGCAAGACGGCGATAGTTGCCTCTAAGGACTGCTTGGGGAGGTGGGAACCTGCCATTAATGAATTGCACCACCTAGTGAGATGGGGAGTAAGAATGCTTGAAATTTTTTTGAAATAGCCTACTGGGAGACCATCTGGCCCAGGGCTCTTCCCTAAAGGCAGTGATTTGAGCACCTCAGATACCTCTTTATCAGTGACAGGCGCAAGAAGACAGTGGGCGTCTTCTCCTGATAGACTTGGGAGATTTTGTTTATCTATGAATGAACTTATTTCAGTTTCAGCGACAGGGTTCAAGGAACGAGCTGAATCCTCTAGCCCATACAGGTCTTGATAAAATTGTTGGAATTCTCTAGCAATATCGCTGGTTCTATGAACTAGCTCTCCATTGCTCTTTTTAATTTTAGTAATGAACTTGGAGTCTCTCCTCTGCTTAATCAGCCGTGACATGAGCTTGGTGCCTTTGTCGCCATGAGCGTAAAAGCGGAAATTTGAGTATTGATAAGCTCTCGCACTGTATACATTAAGGAGCTCTTTCAGTTCCCTTCTCAGGGATACCAGAGCATCATGGGTCTGGAGCAGTTTTGAACGTTTATGGATAGATTCTAGTGCCGATATATGCATGAGGATAGAGTTCAGTTTCCCTTGCCGTTCTTTTTTAATTCTGCTGCCCAATGCAATGAATTCCCCCCTTATCACCGCCTTATGGGATTCCCAAATTGTAGGTATCGACAATTCTTGAGTGTCATTTTCCTGGAAGTACCAAAGGAGTTTTTGTTGGATGGATCTCACTTCTTCCTCCTTATTGAGCAGAGTCTCATTAAGCCTCCATTGCCATTGTCTGGGGGGCAAACTAGAAAAACGGAGCTCAACAGTGACCGGGGGCGTGATCAGAGATTGTGATAGTTTCTATAGTTGAGTCAACTATAGCATCCAGGTGGGCTTTAGAGAGAAAGACGTAATCTATTCAACTATATGTGTTATGTGGGGTTGAAAAATATGAGAAATCTCGTTCTGAGGGGTGGAGCAACCTCCAAGTATCAACCAAATTAGCCTCTGAGAGTTTTCTATTCATGGTTCCCAAAGAGGCTTGTGAGAGGACAGACGAGCCTCCTGAGGTGTCCAAAACAGGTTACAGAGCCCCATTCAGGTCACCACCAACAATCTTAATTCCCTCGGCAAAGGTCTCCAGCTTTTTCAGCGTGCTGACTAACCACCTCTTCTGATTTCTATTAGGGCCATATAAGCTGGCTAAGGTCACCATTTGGGTACCTACTTTCCCTTTCAAAAATAGGAATCGCTCCTCCGGATCTACCTGTGAGAGGATATGAATGAACGGAACCCTCTTGGCCACAGCTATTCCTACACCTCTAGCAGCTTTGGAGAAAGGACTATTATACCACTTTTTAAAGTACGTGCAAGGTAGTTTAGGGACATGACCCAGTCTCCAATGTGTTTCCTGAAAGAGGCATATGTCAGCCTGGAGTTTTCTCATCAGGCGGGCTACTTGCGACCTCTTTTGGGGGGTGTTCAAGCCCCGGACATTAAACGATACACACTTAATTCTGGACATCATGACGTGGCTGAGTACAAATAAGAGAAGCAAATGACATTAGGCAGTCTAGATCTGTGGTGACATGGACTAGGAAGGGAAAGGGACTAAGGTAAATGTTAACCCGTACATTGTGGAACATAAGAACATACATTTGAACAAAACTTTGAACTTGGTTTACCCCCTGCTCTGACACCATAAGCCTGTTTAGGAGTACGCATGTGACCCATGGTGCCGAGAGGAGGAGGAAAAATGTGCGTCATAGCCAGGATACCGCACAGAAATACCTGGCCTGAGTTGTGGGGATGTCTATCAACTTAACGGTATAACATACACAGCCTCACAACCTGCAGACAAGTAGTGTCATTTAAATAACCGCAAACAACATTATAGCCTATTTACTCACAGCCTCTGTCCCATCTAGTATTTTTCTCATAAAGTGGGATGAGACAGATAGACCAGGGTAGGCTTACACATACCACTTTGAGGCAAGGTCTTGGCTCCAAATCTGTCCACTAATATCTTCTTGTGGGCATCATAGTGACTTCATACTACCTTCATCCAACCCATCATAATGTTTCGCACATGTGCATATCAAACATTGATGGATTAGAGGCAGTACTTGAGGAGCTCCTTAATTACTACACCTAAGAGAGCCTTGATTGAGGTGACGTTAAAGGGGTTGTGTCACTTCAACAAGTGGCATTCATGTAGAGAAAGTTAATACAAGACACTTGTTAATGTATTGTTATTATCCATATTGCTTTCTTTGCTGGTTGGATTCATTTTTCCATCACATTATGCACTGCTCATTTCCATGATTTCGACCACCCTGCAATCCTTCAGCAGTGGCCGTGCTTTCCTATAGTGTGCGAGCATGGCCACCGCTGATGGATTGCAGGGTGGTGGTAACCATGGAAATGAGCAGTGCATAATGTGATGGAAAAATGAATCCAGCCAGCAAAGGAAGCAATATAGATAATAACAATACATTAGTATGTGCCTTGTATTAACTTTCGCTACATGATAAATGCCACTTGCGGAAGTGACACAACCTCTTTAACACAGGTGTTGCCCGTAAATGGCCAACATGAGCGACACACTGTCAAGTTGTGGATTAGGTCCAGTATTTCTTTGATGAATTTTCATCTGTTTGGGTGAAGGTTTAAGTGGCCCCACATTTCAGGTGGGTCCAAATTGACAGAAGACGGGGCAACATAATTAGGCAGGGCCAACATGTGTAGGCAGGGACAACAGAAGTAGGCAGGGCCAGCAATACCATAGTGCAAAGCAATATAC
Source organism: Bufo bufo (assembly GCF_905171765.1). Lineage (NCBI taxonomy): Eukaryota > Metazoa > Chordata > Amphibia > Anura > Bufonidae > Bufo > Bufo bufo. The sequence goes on from NC_053392.1 coordinate 392,540,683, forward strand.
GACCCCAGCTGAACCAAATACCACAGTGCAGCACAATATACTGCCATCTGCTCCACAGTATTCAACTATATCACTGTCCAGAGGATGTTGATACAGTTGAATTCAGGAGGGCACCTGCAGCTGCCTGCCAGGTGCGTAAAAGAGAATCAGTTCATTATAAACCTGGCTGGTGGCCATGAGGAGAGCTTGGGTGGCCCTACTAGGCATCGGCCGACCTGGAAATTTCCCTGTAGGGTCTATGCCAATCCGCCCCTTCTCAGCTTGACCTTTTCGATCATCTCCACCAGGTCTAGGGTTTTTTAAAGAAACTCAGATGCCAGTAACAAGTTTTATGAGTGGGTACCTCTTGTCTTTGTGAAGTTGTTCTGCATCCCTGTTTTTTTTTTAGACAGACCGTATGTTCTGGTTTTGGGAATAAGACATTGATGATTTTTATGGCCAGCCACAAGAATGTCACGGAGGGTTTCTACTACTCTGCTATCTAAAAATCATATTGCTATATATACCACCACACTTGGCCAAGTCAAAGTCCTGACCTTAATCCAACAGACATGTGGAAGGACATTTAGCAAGCAGTTCATGGGAGGAAACTCACTAACACAACAGAGTTGAAGCTCTGATGTATGGAGGAATGGGCTATATTCCTCTGAGCCTATTTGCAGGACTAAACAACAACTACCAGAAACATTTAGTTGCAGTTATTGCTGCACAGAAGGGTCACACCAGATACTAAAAGCAAAGGTATACATACAGAAATGACATCAGGAAATGACATCATGGATTTCAAACTTTAAACTGATAAACTTGTTTTTTACACAATCAAAACAAAAAATATAATCTTCCTTGTAAAGAAGTAGAATAAAATGGCTAATGAAAATTGTGCAAATACACTATTGCTTAGTTTGTGAACTCTTCTGAATTTTATATCTATATAAATCTGACCTAAAACGACATCAGATTTTCAGACAAGTCCTAAAAGTAGATAGAGATAACCAAATCAAACAAATGAGTCAAGAATATCAGACTCATTTATTTATTGAGGAAAAAAATCCAATATCACATATCTGTGAGACATTAGCACATTGCTAATGTCAGCCAGTTTAATGCCCATGTTTCTGCTGACAGAAGCCCTTTAAGTGGACAGGGCTTTTTACAGGTTTACCAGACAGCAGTCTGCAATGTGCGCATGCAGTTCTAGAAATCCTCCAAATGTTATCCAGGGTTGCAAGGAACTTAAAAGTGTTGAAGCTCCTTGTTAGTCCCTAGTCATCTCATACATCTAATAGAATTTCACTTGTTCTGTGCAAGAAAGGGAAAAAAGGACTAAAAGCACTGCATGGGATAAAGAAAATCACCAAGGACATTAATGCAGATCTATCATCTGCTCTATATGCGGGCACCTTAGTGGGAGGACTGGTCTGCTCTTTGGCTGATAGGAGCTGTCAAGAATACAGCAGACCTCACCCACCTCACTTCAGTCCTGTCAGCAATAACAGGGCGCTATGTGTCTGCCGTCAATCACAGCCCCCATATTTGAAGTCACAGAGATTTTAAGTACAGCTCATACCAGTGTTTGTCTATGGAGATTGCATGGCTATGTGCTTGATTGTATGCATCTCTTTGCAATGGCTAAAACACCAGAACTAAGGTCATATGGGCAGTATCATTTTTGATAAATGACTGCGTTAACATTGTCGATCTTAGAAGCTACTTAAAGAAATCATTTGGCCTCGTTTATTGTCACATCTAGTTTCTCATCAGGAAGCTCACAGCCATCTAGTTTTGGTGTCAGACGCTCAATGTGTGAAAGCAATTTCCTCCACAAAGGTCAAGCTGCCAAAGAATCGAGCCCAACAGCTAAGAAGAAAAAGTAGAAAAGGTTTAAAATGTATTGTGGTGAAACTTCATTTGAAGAAGAAAGCATTTCTGCATTTCAGGAGAAAAGAATATTGCATGCTGTATATATTGCATATAGGACATACTTTATACTGCAGCTCTATCCCAAATGATTAATTTAATATCACAGGCTGAGGCCTCACGCACACGGCCGTTGCCTGGCCGTGTGCTCCCCGCATCAAGTATGTGGACCTATTCACTATGGAGTGCTTCCGTGGTGTTTCTGTCCGTGCCTCTGCACCGCAAAAAAATGTAACATGTTTAATTTTTTTGCGGTGCGGACGGATCACGGACCCATTCAAGTTGAATGGGTCTCGATCCGTCCCGTCCGCCGCATGGACGTTGCCCGTGCATTGGGGACCGCAAATTGCAGTCCCCAATGCACGGAATGGCCGCACAACGGCCGTGTGCATGAGGCCTGAGGAAGAGGCTGTAGCACTCTCTGGACTGCTGCAGCCCCTTCAATCTGCTGATTGGCGGGGGTGATGGGAGTCTGGCTCCCCCAAATCTGATATTGGCGCCTATGCTTAGGATAGGCACATGACAGCTGGGAAGCCCCTATTAAAGAATCTGTCACCTGGTTTGACCATATTAAGCTCTCACCATTGCCATGTTTAATAAAATACCTTATCTCCTGCAGTGGTCTTCTTTCTTATATTCATGCTTTCATTTTGCTAAAAAAGCGATCTTTGTATTATGCAAATGAACCCTGAAGGTGCCCAGAGGGGCGTTATTCTTCACCCTCTGAGCCCAGTAATGCCCCCCTGCAGTGCCTAGCCTGCCTTAGTTTACGGAGCAGTTGGATTGCACAGGTGCAGGCAGTAGGCGGTACTGCGCCTGCGCAAGATTTCAGCCGGACGAACTGAAGATTCCAGGTGCATGGCTTGAATGAATTAGCTGACGTAGAGGAGGGGGCGGTGCCGTTAAACTAGGCTGTGGGACGAGGGCTATCTCTATGTACCAAGACTGCCTCACTCACCCCAAAAACACAATAGCACAGTGCCATATGGCTGACATTGTAACCAGGGGCCTACCATCTTAGCACTCCCAGAGGCAGGATCTAATAACATAATGGTAAAAGCACAGTACACTGCAGTACACATAGTAACATAGTACATAAGGCCGAAAAAAGACATTTGTCCATCCAGTTCGGCCTGTCATCCTGCAAGTTGATCCAGAGGAAGGCAAAAAAAAAAACCCTGTTAGGTAGAAGCCAATTTCCCCACTTTAGGGGAATAAAAAATTCCTTCCCGACTCCAATCAGGCAATCAGAATAACTCCCTGGATCAACGACCCCTCTCTAGTAGCTATAGCCGGTAATATTATTACGCTCCAGAAATACATCCAGGCCCCTCTTGAATTCCTTTATTGTACTGACCATCACCACCTCCTCAGGCAGAGAGTTCCATAGTCTCACTGCTCTTACCGTAAAGAATCCTTTTCTATGTTTGTGTACAAACCTTCTTTCCTCCAGACACAGAGGATGTCCCCTCGTCACAGTCACATTCCTGGGGATAAATAGATGATGGGATAGATCTCTATACTGACCCCTGATATATTTATACATAGTAATTAGATCTCCCCTCAGTCGTCTTTTTTCTAAAGTGAATAACCCTAATTTTGATAATCTTTCAGGGTACTGTAGTCCCTCCATTCCAGTTATTACTTTAGTTGCCCTCCTCTGAACCCTTTCTATCTCTGCTATGTCTGCCTTGTTCACAGGAGCCCAGAACTGTACACAGTACTCCATGTGTGGTCTGACTAGCGATTTGTAAAGTGGCAGGACTATGTTCTCATCACGGGCATCTATGCCCCTTTTGATGCAATCCATTATCTTATTGGCCTTGGCAGCAGCTGCCTGACACTGGTCACATGCAGGGCCGGTGCAAGGATTTTTGCCGCCCTAGGCAAGATAAAAATTGCCGCCCCTCCCCCCTTATCAGATGATCTGCCCATATCATGACATCACATATGTTCCACCCCTTTCTCAGCATTTAAATTAAAAGAACTGCTATGTTTCCCTTAGGGTTAATCAAGCTTCTTGTAGCTGTCTCCCTGACAGCCGCTAGAGGTGCTTCCGCGATTCTCACTGTGAAAATTACAGTGGGAAGACGCGGAACATAGTTTTGAATGCGTGCGCATGCGCAGCTGAGAGGAGGATCGGGGAGAAGAGTTCCCAGTGCCGTCGCTGGAGAAAGGTAAGTGGCTGAAGGGGTTTTAACCCCTTCAGCCCAGTGGGAGGGGGACACGAGGGTGCCCCACTCCTAACAACTATATAGTGCCAGGAAAATGAGTTTGTTTTCCTGGCACTATAGTGCTCCTTTAACACCAGTACTGCACAGTGTCTTTTCTCTGCAGGAACAGGCTATAGACACCAGTACCACTACATTAAACTGTAGTGGTTCTGGGACTATAGTGTCCTTTTAACTAGAGGTAGATTCGTTTCAAATGTAGTATTAATAACGAAACAATTAAATAATAAACATATTGCATTATCTACTTACCACCAGGACAATAAGATGATCTGGTCTCTGGCTGCAGTCTGGCTCTGGGGACTCCCTTGTCACTCTCTTCTCCCCCCTCCCTCCCTTGTCACTCTCTTCTCCCCCCCCTTGTCACACTCTTCTCCCCCCTCCCTCGTCACACTCTTCTCCCCCCTCCCTCCCTTGTCACTCTCTTCTCCCCCCTCCCTCCCTTGTCACTCTCTTCTCCCCCCTCCCTCCCTTGTCACTCTCTTCTCCCCCCTCCCTCCCTTGTCACTCTCTTCTCCCCCCTCCCTTGTCACTCTCTTCTCCCCCCTCGGTCCCTTGTCACACTCTTCTCCCCCCTCGGTCCCTTGTCACACTCTTCTCCCCCCTCGGTCCCTTGTCACACTCTTCTCCTCCCTCCGTCCCTTGTCACTCTCTTCGCCCCCCTCCCTTGTCACTCTCTTCTCCCCCCTCCCTTGTCACTCTCTTCTCCCCCCCTCCTTGTCACTCTCTTCTCCCCCCTCTCTTGTCACTCTCCCCCCTCCCTTGTCACTCTTCTCTCCCCTCCCTCCCTTGTCACTCTCTTCTCCCCCCTCCCTCCCTTGTCACTCTCTTCTCCCCCCTCCCTTGTCACTCTCTTCCCCCCTCCCTCCCTTGTCACTCTCTTCCCCCCTCCCTACCTTGTCACTCTCTTCTCCCCCCTCCCTCCCTTGTCACTCTCTTCCCCCCTCCCTACCTTGTCACTCTCTTCTCCCCCCTCCCTCCCTTGTCACTCTCTTCTCCCCCCTCCCTCCCTTGTCACTCTCTTCTCCCCCCTCCCTCCCTTGTCACTCTCTTCTCCCCCCCTCCCTCCCTTGTCACTCTCTTCTCCCCCCCCTTGTCACACTCTTCTCCCCCCTCCCTCATCACACTCTTCTCCCCCCTCCCTCCCTTGTCACTCTCTTCTCCCCCCTCCCTTGTCACTCTCTTCTCCCCCCTCCCTTGTCACTCTCTTCTCCCCCCTCGGTCCCTTGTCACACTCTTCTCCTCCCTCCGTCCCTTGTCACTCTCTTCGCCCCCCTCCCTTGTCACTCTCTTCTCCCCCCTCCCTTGTCACTCTCTTCTCCCCCCCTCCTTGTCACTCTCTTCTCCCCCCTCTCTTGTCACTCTCCCCCCTCCCTTGTCACTCTTCTCTCCCCTCCCTCCCTTGTCACTCTCTTCTCCCCCCTCCCTCCCTTGTCACTCTCTTCTCCCCCCTCCCTCCCTTGTCACTCTCTTCTCCCCCCTCCCTTGTCACTCTCTTCTCCCCACTCCCTTGTCACTCTCTTCTCCCCCCCTCCTCCCTTGTCACTCTCTTCTCCCCCCTCCTCCCTTGTCACTCTTTTCTCCCCCCTCCCTCCCTTGTCACTCTCATTCCCCCCTCCCTTCCTTGTCACTCTCATTCTCCCCTCCCTTCCTTGTCACTCTCATTCCCCCCCCCTTGTCACTCTCATTCCCCCCCTCCCTTGTCACTCTCATTCCTCCCCCCTTTGTCACTCTCATTCCCCCCCCCCTCCTGTCACTCTCATTCCCCCCCACCTCTAATGTAGCGTGGCTGAGCTCTATTCGGTCCGCGGTACAGGAGCATTTGTTTCCTGTACCCGGCCGGACTGAAAGGAAGTGCACACTAAGTGTGTCCTGTCAGTCCCTCTCTTCAGGCTGTGCCCGGGCGGTGCACAATCATAGACGCGCCAGCCCGGGCAGTGCAGCAGCCGCCCGGTGCGGGGGAGGGCCCGCCGCCGTACTTTAAAAAAAAACTTGCGGCAGGACCGGCCCGGCCGCCACTTAACCAACGCTTTTTTTTTAAACCGCACGGGGACGGCTGCCTAGGTCGCCTTACAGGTGGCGCCGGCCCTGGTCACATGTGATGCAATGTATTGTACAAGTGATTTTATGTTCAAGTTCACTAGGGAGACTAAAAAGGTGAAAAAAAAAAGGTTAAAGTAGTTCCCCATTCCTGCATTTGCTGATTGATTACTCAGCTTGTCTTCTGACTACTCACTGTCTCACATTTGGTTACTGTGTAGCCTGTCTGGTTCTGACCTTGGCTTGTATTCTGACCTCTCTTGGTCTCACTTTTAGTACTGTGTAGCTCATCTGGTTCTGACCCATTTCATACTGCTTTTGTGTTGTCCGTTTGTGTGTCTTGTTTATCCTGCCCTTATACTAGTGTAGGGACTATCGTCCAGTTGTGGTTCTGCCATTTAGGGCTTACACTGCAAGTAGGTTTGGCAAGTGGGCGGGTTCTAGTTCAGGGACTCACTGTCCTTATTTAACTATATGGCGCTGCCAGAGATAGTAAGTTTTGCTATTTGGCCAACTTTGACAGTCCCATAGACCTTAAATTGAGGGCAGCACATGCTAAATCACCATTTTATTCAAACAGGACACATGAGTCCCTTGTTCGCGTAATTGGTGCATGTCTCAGCGGTCAGACTCTCAACATGAGAAACTTATCACCTATCCTGTGGTTTACCATGGGCGATGAATGGCATTATTATTTGCGGATTGTCTGGCAATGTTATTTCAGCACTTTGTGGCCCTGTTACTGTGTGTGGCATTATAATTTAAAGACTGCTTGGCACTGTTATTTTAGGGGTTGTCTCACTTCAGCAAGTGCATTTATCATGTAGAGAAAGTTAATACAAGGGACTTACTAATGTATTGTGATTGTCCATATTGCCTCCTTCACTGGCTGGATCAATTTTTCCATCACATTATACACTGCTCGTATCCAAGGGTTATGACCACCCTGCAATCCATCAGTGGTGGTCATGCTTGCACGATATAGAAAAAATGCCTGTTCTCTAGGGTGAACGGAACTGCCGGAGTGCACATAGACTAGTGCTTTTTCCTATAGCGTGCAAGCATGACCACTGCTGATAGATTGCAGGATGGTCGTAACCATGGAAACGATCAGTGTATAATGTAATGGAAAAGTGAATCAAGCCAGGAAAGGAGGCAATATGGACAATCACAATACATTAGTCAGTGACTTGTATTAACTTTCTCTACATGATAAATGTCATTTGCTGGCCTAGTTGCCCAAAGAATCTAGTGTTGAGCAAATTTTGCTTCAGATCATAGATCCAAAGTCGATTCGTTCAAACACTCCGTTGTAATGCTGTCTGGAGAACCGTCTCTGTACAGCAATAAAAAGTATTGCCTCAATGGAGGAAAAATTAGTTTCAGCCGAATTCGCACAAGACTTTACTGAATGAATTCGGTAATCACTTCTGTGTCTTTAAAAATATTTGAAAATAGCAATCTGTAGTCGAGTTTGATACCGAGGTACCAGCCAGTACCAAACCCGACTTCGGATTCAGAATTTTTAATGTTTTAAAGATGCAGAAATGAATTCCGAATTCTTGCGCGACTCAGGTGAAACGAATTTTACCTCCACGGAGCCAATACATTTTAATGCTGTACAGAGACAGGTCTCCAGACAGCATTAAAACGAAGTGTCTGAACAAATTGACTTCGGATCTATAAGCCTAATAGCAACCAATCAGATTGCACATTACATTTTTCCGATCTCTTTTTGGAAAATGAAAGGTGGAATCTGATTGTTTGCTATGGGCAACTAGGCCAGTTTTAATTTGTATCAGTATTGTTCAATTTCCCCCTTGTATCTGAATCCTGAGGACACAGATATAGTCGAATGCAATAGTCAAGCAGGGATCCGCAGCTTGCTCCACCATCCCCCGGCCTGTGCTGTACCCAGTAGTCAGGTGTGATGCAGTGACATCATTGTGCCTGCTGAGTGGGAGTGAGTACAAGCAGGGGGGTGAAATGCTCTCCTCCTCGGGGAATGGGGCTAGGTGAAGCATTACTTTTTTATTTTATTAAACTAAAGGGGCAGCACTCTTTTAAGGGTGCACTAAGGGGGTAACACTATTGTAATGGGGACATGAAGGGGGCAGCATTATTGCGAGGGGGCAGCACTATTTTGAGGGGGCACTAAGGGGGCAGAACTATTGTAAAAGGGGCACTAAGGGAGCAACACTATTGTAAAAGGGGCATTAAGGGGGACCACTATTGAAGGGGACAGTATGAAGCAATACCTTTGTGAGGGGAGCACTAAGGGGACAAAATACTGTAATAGGGGTACTGAGGTGACAGCACTATTTTGAGGGGAAACTATGGGGGCAGCATTATTTAGAGGGAGAACCAAGGGGGAAACACTATTGTAAAGGTTCATTCTATTGTGAGGGTAGAATAAGGGGGCATAACTACTATGTGGGGGCACAAAGGGGACTAGGCAGGATTTGGTGTGCATATATAGGCATTGGGCGGATGCGCTACATGCGCTGCTGATCCCGTCTCTCCTTGGGCATTTCAAAAGTTGGGAGGTAGAGTATGACAGAATTATCCATGTACCGTTTGACATTATAACATGCAGTGTTTGGCAGTATTATTCATGGGCTGTTTGATATCATAACAGATGTTGTATGGCAGAATTATTTATGGGCGGTTTGACATGATAATGTAGGCGCTATATGGCAGAATTATTTATGTATGTTTAAAGAGGACCTTTCACTACAATAAAAAATCTAAATTAAGCATACAGACATGGAGAGCGGCGCCCAGGGATCTCCCTGCACTTACTATTATCCCTGGGCCCGCTCCGGTATCTTCAGATTTTCGGCTCAACTGGGAGGAGCCTGCCGGCGTCTCCTTCTCCCAGGATGGAGTGCTGGCCAATTGCAGCGCTCAGCTCATAGCCTGAGAGAGAAAAAAAACTCTCAGGCTATGAGCTGAGCGCTGCGATTGGCCAGCGCTACAGCCTGGGAGAAGGAGACGCCGGCAGGCTCCTCCCAGTTGAGCCGAAAATCTGAAGATACCGGAGCCTATACCGGGAGAACGGAGCGGCGCCCAGGGATAATAGTAAGTGCAGGGAGATCCCTGGGCGCCGCTCTACATGTCTGTATGCTTAGTTTAGATTTTTTATTGTAGTGAAAGGTCCTCTTTAAGATTATAATTTAGGCGGTGTTTTGAACTCTTCCAGTAGACTTTTTAATATCACATTAAAGTGCTTCTACCACCAGAAATACTGTTATGTAGCTGACTGATATAGCGATGCGCTAATGTCAGCACTACATAACAGTATGTTTCTAACATTAGTCCCTGCAGCTGTTTTTGTTAAAAAAAGCACTTTTATTATATGCTAATGAGCCTCTAGGTGCTATGTGGGCGTAAAATCAGCACCTAGAGGCTCCGTCCACTCACGCTTTATCCCGCCCAGGTCCAGTGTTGTGCCCGCCCAGCTCCTCTTGATTGATGCCAGTGTTCCCTGCATCGTTGGCGAAATCCCGCGCCTGCGCCGTTCACTTCTGTCTTCGGCGCAGTGAGTGAAGGCCGCTCTCCTGATGCCGGCTTCCTCACTGTGACGTAGTCGGCGCAGGCGCAGTGAGGAATCCGGCACCAGGATCGCATCATTCACTGAGTGCGCCTGCGCCAAAGACAGAAGTGAACGGCGCAGGCGCGGGATTTCGCCAACGATGCAGGGAACACTGGCCTCAATCAAGAGGAGCTGGGTGGGCACAACACTGGACCTGGGCGGGATAAAGGGTGAGTAGACGGAGCCTCTGCTGATTTTACGCCCACATAGCACCTAGAGGCTCATTAGCATATAATAAAAGTGCTATTTTTAACAAAAACGGCTGCAGGGACTAATGTTAGAAACATACTGTTATGTAGTGCTGACATTAGCGCATCGCTAATGTCAGTCAGCTACATAACAGAATTTCTGGTGGTAGAAGCCCTTTAAAGGGCTTCTGTCACCCCCAAAACCCTTTTTTTTTTTTTTTTTTTGGGCTTGTTAAAATCCTTATTTAACTACTATTCCCTATATAGGGATCTTACCTTTGGCTGTGGCTTCTTTTCCGTAAAAATCGATCTTTTAACATATGCAAATCACTTCACTACCAGCAAGTAGGGCGTCTACTTGCTGGTAGCTGCCGCAAAAAACCGCCCCCTCGTCCTGTTGATTGACAGGGCCAGCGAGCGCTCTCCTCCTCCGGCTGGCCAGTTGGTGGCCAGTGCGGCCTCCCCTCTCCCCCCCCTCCCTAATTAAAATCACCCCCCCATCATTGGTGGCCAGTGCGGCCTCCCCTCTCCCCCCTGCTAATTAAAATCATTCCCCCATCATTGGTGGCAGCAGAGAGTTCCGATCGGAGTCCCAGTTTAATTGCTGGGGCTCTGATCGGTAACCATGGCAACCAGGACGCTACTGCAGTCCTGGTTGCCATGGTTACTTAGCAATTTTTAGAAGCATTATACTTACCTGCGATGGCCACCAATGAGTTAAATACAGGGGAGGGAGGGAGGGGGGGCCGCACTGGCCACCAATGAGTTAAATACAGGGGAGGCGGGTCTGCCCCCTCCTGCCTGGCAGCACCTGATCTCTTACAGGGGGCTATGATACGCACAATTAACCCCTCAGGTGCGGCACCTGAGGGGTTAATTGTGCTGATCACAGCCCCCTGTAAGAGATCGGGTGCTGCCAGGCAGCAGGGGGCAGTCATGTACACAGTTCTTAGTATATTCTAACTTGAAGCGTCCCCATCACTATGGGAACGCCTCTGTGTTAGAATATACTGTCGGATCTGAGTTTTGACAATCTAACTCAAATCTGATGGTATATTCTAACATAGAGGCGTTCCCATGGTGATGGGGACGCTTCAAGTTAAACTATACCATCGGATTGGAGAAAACTCCGATCCTATGGTATATTAACTCCTGACTTACATTGAAAGTCAATGGGGGACGGATCCGTTTGGAATTGCACCATATTGTGTCAACGTCAAACGGATCCGTCCCCATTGACTTGCATTGTAATTCAGGACGGATCCGTTTGTCTCTGCACGGCCAGGCGGACACCAAAACGACTTTTTTTTCATGTCCGTGGATCCTCCAAAAATCAAGGAAGACCCACGGACGAAAAAACGGTCACTGATCACGGAACAACAGAAATCCATTTTGCGGACCGCAAAAAAAACCCATCCGTGTGCATGAGGCCTAAGGCCGAGTTCACACGAATGTGTGTGAACCGTGCCCGTGCTGCAGCCCGCAAATTGCGGGCCGCAATGCACGATCGCCGGCCGTAGGTCAGCCGCATCGGATCGCGGACCCATTCACTTTAATGGGTCCGCGATCCGCCCGTTCCGCAAAAAGATAGGCCATGTTCTATCTTTTTGCGGAACGGAAGTACGGGATGCAACCCCACGGAAGCACTCCGTAGTGCTTCCGAGGGGTCCCATTCTGTGCGGCCGTTCCGAAATTCCGGATTTGCGGACCCATTGAAGTGAATGGGTCCGCATCCGTGATGCGGAATGCACACGGAACTGTGGCTGTGTATTGCGGCCTAAGCCTCATTCACACGTCCGTGTCCATGCTCAAATCCGTTAGCAGGTGGTCAGTGATGCATCCGTCAAGCTGTCTGTGAAGGATCAGTGTTGGGTCCGTGTTTCAGTTTTTTTGCTGTCCGTGTGCCATCCGTGTTTCACTGACACTGAACAGCTGAAAAATAATTTTCAAAGCATCTCTTCTTAATGATCCGTGAAACACAGATGCAACACGGATGGCATCCGTGTTTTTTACAGACTCATAGACTATAATGGACGTGATGGATCCGTAAACACGGACAAAATAGAGCATGCATCCGTGCTAAAAACACTGACCCACGGACCGTGCTAAATCACTGATGTGTGAATACACACATTAAAGAGGACCAGGGCCGGATTAAGAGCATCATGGGCCTGGTGCTGAGGATTTTGCTGGGCCTTTTTATGGAAATATATACATAATATATAAAATCAAAACGCAAAGCATTTGTATTAAGACAAATGAAAAATCAAAAATTTGTAGTCATTCTAATTTATGTACAAAGCAATATCCAAAAAAGGAAATATCGAAGATAAATGCTCAAATCACCAGGTGTGTGTCACTCAAAACCACACGGAGTGCAACAAATAAAATGAAATAGATAGTATGATGAGAGCATATAAAGTAGTGTATAAAACATGCAATTTACCATGTATCTGGGTACCACCTAAAAGTATAAAACACAATACATACAGTCGTGGCCAAAAGTTTTGAGAATGACACAAATATTAGTTTTCACAAAGTTTGCTGCTAAACTGCTTTTAGATCTTTGTTTCAGTTGTTTCTGTGATGTAGTGAATTATAATTACACGCACTTCATACGTTTCAAAGGCTTTTATCGACAATTACATGACATTTATGCAAAGAGTCAGTATTTGCAGTGTTGGCCCTTCTTTTTCAGGACCTCTGCAATTCGACTGGGCATGCTCTCAATCAACTTCTGGGCCAATTCCTGACTGATAGCAACCCATTCTTTCATAATCACTTCTTGGAGTTTGTCAGAATTAGTGGGTTTTTGTTTGTCCACCCGCCTCTTGAGGATTGACCACAAGTTCTCAATGGGATTAAGATCTGGGGAGTTTCCAGGCCATGGACCCAAAATGTCAACGTTTTGTTCCCCGAGCCACTTAGTTATCACTTTTGCCTTATGGCACGGTGCTCCATCGTGCTGGAAAATGCATTGTTCTTCACCAAACTGTTGTTGGATTGTTGGAAGAAGTTGCTGTTGGAGGGTGTTTTGGTACCATTGTTTATTCATGGCTGTATTTTTGGGCAAAATTGTGAGTGAGCCCACTCCCTTGGATGAGAAGCAACCCCACACATGAATGGTCTCAGGATGCTTTACTGTTGGCATGACACAGGACTGATGGTAGCGCTCACCTTTTCTTCTCCGGACAAGCCTTTTTCCAGATGCCCCAAACAATCGGAAAGAGGCTTCATCGGAGAATATGACTTTGCCCCAGTCCTCAGCAGTCCATTCACCATACTTTCTGCAGAAGATCAATCTGTCCCTGATGTTTTTTTTGGAGAGAAGTGGCTTCTTTGCTGCCCTTCTTGACACCAGGCCATCTTCCAAAAGTCTTCCCCTCACTGTGTGTGCAGATGCGCTCACACCTGCCTGCTGCCATTCCTGAACAAGCTCTGCACTGGTGGCACTCCGATCCCGCAGCTGAATCCTCTTTAGGAGACGATCCTGGCGCTTGCTGGACTTTCTTGGATGCCCTGAAGCCTTCTTAACAAGAATTGAACCTCTTTCCTTGAAGTTCTTGATGATCCTATAAATTGTTGATTGAGGTGCAATCTTAGTAGCCACAATATCCTTGCCTGTGAAGCCATTTTTATGCAACGCAATGATGGCTGCACGCGTTTCTTTGCAGGTCACCATGGTTAACAATGGAAGAACAATGATTTCAAGCATCACCCTCCTTTTAACATGTCAAGTCTGCCATTTTAACCCAATCAGCCTGACATAATGATCTCCAGCCTTGTGCTCGTCAACATTCTCACCTGAGTTAAAGGGGTTAAAACCACGAGCTGTGCCACCGGCCGGGGCAAGCTCAAGAAACAATTCTATTTAAAACATTTGTTACTATTAGGGCCCAGCTCCCTCAACCTTCCCTCATCCCGGACGGCACCAAAAACAAAAGAAAAAAGAAAAAAGAAGAGAACCGGAAAGACGCAGAAGAACAGTGCCCACAGAGGAACATCTAGGATTAAGACATCACAACTGAACTGTAAGTTCCTGTTATATCCACTGCGTATCTTCATGGTGCCATCCTGATTGAGAAAGTAATAGGGAGTACAAGTCGCGCAGTACCTATACATATATTGCATACATCATTTATTTGATATCCAACGGTGGCGATACCGTTGCGGTACCGCTGCGTCAGCTTAACCAAGTGCAAGCGCCGGTGCATCACTACTGTTTTAAATTACTGTTTCTAGCTGCTGTGGACTAGCAGCTAGAAACAGTAATTTCTTTAATGTGTTATGTTATTTAGACTGAGCTCTCAGCATGCTTAGCCAGTCAGTAATTTTCATAGTGCTGTTATGATTTATGGACACAGCTCTCAGCATGCTTAGCCAGCCTTCTATCTGGCTGTGCTTCTTGAGAGTCACAGTCCACAGGCTCAGAAACAGCCAGATAGAAGGCTGGCTAAGCATGCTGAGAGCTGTGTCCATAAATCATAACAGCACTATGATTGCCCTCCCTTCCAACTGGATGAGTTTATCTGATACCTGCCCTGCTCCAGAAGCTCCTGCTGTCTCGTGGGCTGGTGTGGCTGAGCGCTGTGGGCCGTGTGCTGGTCGAAACTGCTGAGCAGGTTGTACACAGCGCAGCGTGCAGGAGGGATAACCGCGGGCGCACTGATGTCATATCCGGCGGGCCGCGGCATTACAGGAACAGCACCAGCTGCTCTGACGTCCTGCCGCCGGATATCCTGTGATGTATATCCGGCGGCAGGACGTCAGAGCAGCTGGTGCGGTTCCTGTAATGCCACGTCCCGCCGGATATGACCTCAGTGCGCCCGTGGTTATCCCTCCTGCACGCTGCGCTGTGTACAACAGAGGACTTTTAGCGCGGGCCGCTCCCGACGGCCTTTTGGCTGGCGGATGGGCCTATTTTATGGTAGGGGCCTGGAGCTGCAGCTCCATCAGCCCCTACGTTAATCCGGCCCTGAAGAGGACCTTTCACTAGTTTAAAAACTAACTATATCAGTGGGCAGAGCGGAGCCCAGGGGTCCCCCTGCACTTACTAGTATGTCTGGGCGCCACTCCGTTCGCCCGGTATAGGCTCCGGTGTGTGCAGCTCCCTCTGTTGTACTGGGCGGAGTTTTTGTATTAGGGTTGTCCCTTGCTGCAGCGCTGGCCAATCGTAGCGCACAGCTCATAGCCTGGGACTATACCGGGCAAACGGAGCGGCGCCCAGACATACTAGTAAGTGCAGGGGGACCCCTGGGCACCGCTCTGCCCACTGATATAGTTAGTTTTTAAACTAGTGAAAGGTCCTCTTTAAGGCCTCTTGCACACGACCGTATGCATTGTGTGGTCCACAAAAAATGGATCTGCAAAAAATATGGATGACATTCGTGTGCATTCCGTATTTTGCAGAACAGAACAGCACTTCATAGAACAGTATTAGGCTACTTTCACACTAGCGTTCGGGTGTCCGCTCGTGCGCACCGTTTGAAGGGGCTCACGAGCGGCCCCGAACGCATCCGTCTGGCCCCAATGCATTCTCAGTGGAGGCGGATCCACTGAGAATGCATCCGCCTGCCAGCGTTCAGCCTCCGCTCCGCGAGCGGACACCTGAACGCTGCTTGCAGCGTTCGGGTGTCCGCCTGGCCGTGCGGAGGCGAGCGGATCCGTCCAGACTTACAATGTAAGTCAATGGGGACGGATCCGCTTGAAGATGACACAATATGGCTCAATCTTCAAGTGGATCCGTTCCCCATTGACTTTCAATGTAAAGTCTGAACGGATCCGCTCAGGCTACTTTCATACTTAGAAAATTTTCTAAGTTTTAATGCAGACGCATCCGTTCTGAACGGATGCGAACGTCTGCATTATCGGAGCGGATCCGTCTGATGAAACATCAGACGGATCCGCTCCGAACGCTAATGTGAAAGTAGCCTTATTCTTGTCCGTAATGTGGACATTATAATATTATAATAGGACATGTGCTATTTTTTTTACGGAACGGAAATACGGACACGAAATGCACACAGTAAGGGCTTGTTCACACGAACGTATTTTGCGTTCCGTATACGGGCCGTTTTATGCATTCCGCATACGGAACCATTCATTTCAATAGGTCCGCAAAAGAAGCAGACAGCACTCTGTGTGCTGTCCGCATCCGTTGCTCCGTTCCTTGGCCCCGCAAAATTATGAGTCCTGTCCTATTCTTGTCCGTTTTGACGACAAGAATAGGCATTTCTATAATGGGCCTCCTGGTCCCTTCCGCAAATTGCAGAAGGCACACGGGCGGCATCCATTTTTTGTGGATCCGCAAAAAAACGCACAGTCATGTGAACAAGCCCTAACTACCGTTTTTTTTACAGACCGCTTACGGTCCGCAAAAAAAACGGAACGGACACGGAAAGAAAATGCATTCGTGTGCAAGAGGCCTAAAATGAATGGGGATGTGTGCTGACGTATGAATGAGGCTTTACTCATATCTGGTGTTACCAACACTCACTTAGGGCTCATGCACACGAACGTACTTTTATTTCCGTGTCCGCTCCGTTTTCTTTGCGGACCGTATGCGGAACCATTCACTTCAATAGGCCCGCAACAAAAACGGAAGTTACTCCGTGAGCATTCCATTTCCGTTCCGCAAAAAAATAGAACATGTCCTATTAGGGTCCATTCACACCAGGCCGGCACCCCCATAAAACTGCCTATTCTTGTCCGCAATTGTGGACAAGAATAGGACATGTTCTATTTTTTGGGGGAGCCGCGCTCTGGAAATGCGGATGCGGACAGCACACTATTCTATGAAGGGCCAGCTGTTCCCTTCTGCAAAATACGGAATGCACACAGATGTCATTCGTATTTTTTGCGGATCCGTTTTGTGCGGACCGCAAAATATACGGTTGTGTGCATGAGCCCTTATGAAGACAGAAAGCTATGAGATATTCACGACCCCATGAAAACACACGGACATAAAAAAAACGGACACAAGGATTCATCACGGACGTCTTCATGGAGGCATCACTGACCACCTTTTCACGGATTTAATCACGGACCTGTGAATGAGGCTTAAGGCCTCATGCACACGAACGTTGTTGGTTTCCGTGTCCTTTTCGTTTTTTTGTGGATACGATGCAGAACTATTCATTTCAATGGGTCCGCAAAATATGCGGACAGCACACCGTGCGCTGTCCGCATCAGTATGTCCGTTCCGTAGCCCCGCAAAAAAATAGAACATGTCCTATTCTTGTCCATTTGGCATTGTTAGGCCCCCTGCACACGGCCGTTTTTTTTTCCCCGTTTACTGGCCGTTTTTTGCGTTCCGTATGCGGTCCGTATACGGAACCATTCATTTCAATGGTTCCGCAAAAAAAACGGAATGTACTCCGTATGCATTCCGTTTCCGTATTTCCGTTCTAACATAGAACATGTCCTATTATTGCCCGCAAATCACGTTCCGTGGCTCCATTCAAGTCAATGGATCCGCAAAAAAAAACGGAACATATACGGAAATGCATCCGTATGTCTTCCGTTTTTTGCTGAACCGTCTATTGAAAATGTTATGCCCAGCCCAATTTTATCTATGTAATTACTGTATACGCCATACGGAAAAACGGAACAGAAACGGAAACAAAAAACGGAACAACGGATCCGTAAAAAACGGACCGCAAAACACTGAAAAAGCCATACGGTCGTGTGCAATAGGCCTCATGCACACAATCGTTTTTTTTTTTTGCTGGTCCGCAAAATGGATTTCCGTTGTTCCGTGATCTGTGATCGTTTTTTCTTCCGTGGGTCTTCCTTGATTTTTGGAGGATCCACGGACATGAAAAGTGAAAAAAAAAACTAAGTCAAGTTTGCATTGAAAATTATAGGAAAAACGGACACGGATCACGGACACGGATGACTATCTTGTGTGCATCCGTGATTTTTCACGGACCCATTGACTTGAATGGGTCAGTGAACCGTTGTCTGTGAAAAAAATAGGACAGGTCATATTTTGTTCACGGACTGACAAAACGGATCACGGAGGCGGAAGCCAAACGGTGCATTTTTCAAAAAACCGGATGGCATAACACATAGGGTCGTGTGCATGTAGCCTTACAATACGACGCCTGGCAGTGTTTTATCGCTATCATGTTATATCTGCAGACACATTTTCCCAGTACTATCAGGGGCTCATGGTAAGTCCAGTGCTATGAGGAAGAGCATTATTGTCATGGAGCCGCATGACCGAAGAGACGAATTTCCTCATATACTGGCGGCGGTGTCACGTGTAAGGGCGCCCGGGAGGACAGGAAGAAGCTGTCCAGCTGTAGTAATCACGGGTCACTCAGTGGGCGCTGGACAACATGCTCCCCCTGCTGGCCGCTCTGCTCCTCGTCCCCGCTCACGGGGCTGCAAGAATCACCTATGAGCCCACCTGGGAGTCCCTGGATTCCCGGCCGATTCCGGACTGGTTCGATGACGTGAAATTCGGCATCTTCATACACTGGGGGGTATTCTCCGTGCCCAGCTTCGGCAGCGAGTGGTTCTGGTGAGCCGGGGCTGTGTGGGAGCAATAGGCGCTGCCAGTGCAGGTGTAGTCCTGTGTTTACAAGGCCCAGAGCAAAGTAAAGGGGAGTAGGGGGTTAATGGGTTAAATAGATGGCCCTGTACTTCTAGGGTGCTCTGACTGCACACATACACAGCTGCACTGTGACCAGCAGTCCGCATGTAGTCCCATCTAGTGGTCATAGTGTGGTTCTGACTGCACACATACACAGCTCAGCTGCACTGTGACCAGCAGTCCGCATGTAGTCCCATCTAGTGGTCATAGTGTGGTTCTGACTGCACACATACACAGCTCAGCTGTACTGTGACCAGCAGTCCGTGTGTAGTCCCATCTAGTGGTCATAGTGTGGTTCTGGCTGCACACATACACAGCTCAGCTGCACTGTGACCAGCAGTCCGTGTGTAGTCCCATCTAGTGGTCATAGTGTGGTTCTGACTGAACACATACACAGCTCACCTGTACTGTGTCCAGCAGTCCGCGTGTAGTCCCATCTAGTGGTCATAGTGTGGTTCTGGCTGCACACATACACAGCTCAGCTGCACTGTGACCAGCAGTCTGCATGTAGTCCCATCTAGTGGTCATAGTGTGGTTCTGACTGCACACATACACAGCTCAGCTGCACTGTGACCAGCAGTCCGCATGTAGTCCCATCTAGTGGTCATAGTGTGGTTCTGACTGCACACATGCACAGCTCAGCTGCACTGTGACCAGCAGTCCGCATGTAGTCCCATCTAGTGGTCATAGTGTGGTTCTGACTGCACACATACACAGCTCAGCTGCACTGTGACCAGCAGTCTGCATGTAGTCCCATCTAGTGGTCATAGTGTGGTTCTGACTGCACACATACACAGCTGCACTGTGACCAGCAGTCCGCATGTAGTCCCATCTAGTGGTCATAGTGTGGTTCTGACTGCACACATACACAGCTCAGCTGTACTGTGTCCAGCAGTCCGCATGTAGTCCCATCTAGTGGTCATAGTGTGGTTCTGACTGCACACATACACAGCTCAGCTATACTGTGACCAGCAGTCCGCGTGTAGTCCCATCTAGTGGTCATAGTGTGGTTCTGGCTGCACACATACACAGCTCAGCTGCACTGTGACCAGCAGTCCGTGTGTAGTCCCATCTAGTGGTCATAGTGTGGTTCTGGCTGCACACATACACAGCTCAGCTGCACTGTGACCAGCAGTCCGCATGTAGTCCCATATAGTGGTCATAGTGTGGTTCTGACTGCACACATACACAGCTCAGCTGCACTGTGACCAGCAGTCCGCGTGTAGTCCCATATAGTGGTCATAGTGTGGTTCTGACTGCACACATACACAGCTCCGCTGCACTGTGACCAGCAGTCCGCATGTAGTCCCATCTAGTGGTCATAGTGTGGTTCTGACTGCACACATACACAGCTGCACTGTGACCAGCAGTCCGCATGTAGTCCCATCTAGTGGTCATAGTGTGGTTCTGGCTGCACACATACACAGCTCAGCTGCACTGTGACCAGCAGTCCGCATGTAGTCCCATCTAGTGGTCATAGTGTGGTTCTGGCTGCACACATACACAGCTCAGCTGCACTGTGACCAGCAGTCTGCATGTAGTCCCATATAGTGGTCATAGTGTGGTTCTGACTGCACACATACACAGCTCAGCTGCACTGTGACCAGCAGTCCGCGTGTAGTCCCATATAGTGGTCATAGTGTGGTTCTGACTGCACACATACACAGCTCAGCTGCACTGTGACCAGCAGTCCGCATGTAGTCCCATCTAGTGGTCATAGTGTGGTTCTGACTGCACACATACACAGCTGCACTGTGACCAGCAGTCCGCATGTAGTCCCATCTAGTGGTCATAGTGTGGTTCTGACTGCACACATACACAGCTCAGCTGTACTGTGTCCAGCAGTCCGCATGTAGTCCCATCTAGTGCTCATAGTGTGGTTCTGACTGCACACATACACAGTTCAGCTGTACTGTGTCCAGCAGTCCGTGTGTAGTCCCATCTAGTGGTCATAGTGTGGTTCTGGCTGCACACATACACAGCTCAGCTGCACTGTGTCCAGCAGTCCGCGTGTAGTCCCATCTAGTGGTCATAGTGTGGTTCTGACTGCACACATACACAGCTCAGCTGTACTGTGACCAGCAGTCCGCATGTAGTCCAATCTAGTGGTCATAGTGTGGTTCTGGCTGCACACATACACAGCTCAGCTGCACTGTGACCAGCAGTCCGCATGTAGTCCCATCTAGTGGTCATAGTGTGGTTCTGGCTGCACACATACACAGCTCAGCTGCACTGTGACCAGCAGTCCGCATGTAGTCCCATCTAGTGGTCATAGTGTGGTTCTGGCTGCACACATACACAGCTCAGCTGCACTGTGACCAGCAGTCCGCGTGTAGTCCCATCTAGTGGTCATAGTGTGGTTCTGGCTGCACACATACACAGCTCAGCTGCACTGTGACCAGCAGTCTGCATGTAGTCCCATATAGTGGTCATAGTGTGGTTCTGACTGCACACATACACAGCTCAGCTGCACTGTGACCAGCAGTCCGCGTGTAGTCCCATATAGTGGTCATAGTGTGGTTCTGACTGCACACATACACAGCTGCACTGTGACCAGCAGTCCGCATGTAGTCCCATCTAGTGGTCATAGTGTGGTTCTGACTGCACACATACACAGCTCAGCTGTACTGTGTCCAGCAGTCCGCATGTAGTCCCATCTAGTGGTCATAGTGTGGTTCTGACTGCACACATACACAGCTCAGCTGTACTGTGACCAGCAGTCCGCATGTAGTCCAATCTAGTGGTCATAGTGTGGTTCTGGCTGCACACATACACAGCTCAGCTGCACTGTGACCAGCAGTCCGCATGTAGTCCCATCTAGTGGTCATAGTGTGGTTCTGACTGCACACATACACAGCTCAGCTGCACTGTGACCAGCAGTCCGCGTGTAGTCCCATATAGTGGTCATAGTGTGGTTCTGACTGCACACATACACAGCTGCACTGTGACCAGCAGTCCGCATGTAGTCCCATCTAGTGGTCATAGTGTGGTTCTGACTGCACACATACACAGCTCACCTGTACTGTGTCCAGCAGTCCGCATGTAGTCCCATCTAGTGGTCATAGTGTGGTTCTGACTGCACACATACACAGCTCAGCTGTACTGTGACCAGCAGTCCGCATGTAGTCCAATCTAGTGGTCATAGTGTGGTTCTGACTGCACACATACACAGCTCAGCTGCACTGTGACCAGCAGTCCGCGTGTAGTCCCATCTAGTGGTCATAGTGTGGTTCTGACTGCACACATACACAGCTCAGCTGTACTGTGTCCAGCAGTCCGCATGTAGTCCCATCTAGTGGTCATAGTGTGGTTCTGACTGCACACATACACAGCTCACCTGTACTGTGTCCAGCAGTCCGCATGTAGTCCCATCTAGTGGTCATAGTGTGGTTCTGACTGCACACATACACAGCTCACCTGTACTGTGTCCAGCAGTCCGCATGTAGTCCCATCTAGTGGTCATAGTGTGGTTCTGACTGCACACATACACAGCTCACCTGTACTGTGACCAGCAGTCCGCATGTAGTCCAATCTAGTGGTCATAGTGTGGTTCTGACTGCACACATACACAGCTCAGCTGCACTGTGACCAGCAGTCCGCGTGTAGTCCCATCTAGTGGTCATAGTGTGGTTCTGACTGCACACATACACAGCTCAGCTGTACTGTGACCAGCAGTCCGCATGTAGTCCAATCTAGTGGTCATAGTGTGGTTCTGACTGCACACATACACAGCTCAGCTGTACTGTGACCAGCAGTCCGCATGTAGTCCCATCTAGTGGTCATAGTGTGGCTCTGACTGCACACATACACAGCTCAGCTGTACTGTGACCAGCAGTCCGCATGTAGTCCAATCTAGTGGTCATAGTGTGGTTCTGACTGCACACATACACAGCTCAGCTGCACTGTGACCAGCAGTCCGCGTGTAGTCCCATCTAGTGGTCATAGTGTGGTTCTGACTGCACACATACACAGCTCAGCTGTACTGTGTCCAGCAGTCCGCATGTAGTCCCATCTAGTGGTCATAGTGTGGTTCTGACTGCACACATACACAGCTCACCTGTACTGTGTCCAGCAGTCCGCATGTAGTCCCATCTAGTGGTCATAGTGTGGTTCTGACTGCACACATACACAGCTCAGCTGTACTGTGACCAGCAGTCCGCATGTAGTCCCATCTAGTGGTCATAGTGTGGTTCTGACTGCACACATACACAGCTCAGCTGTACTGTGACCAGCAGTCCGCATGTAGTCCCATCTAGTGGTCATAGTGTGGTTCTGACTGCACACATACACAGCTCAGCTGTACTGTGACCAGCAGTCCGTGTGTAGTCCCATCTAGTGGTCATAGTGTGGTTCTGGCTGCACACATACACAGCTCAGCTGCACTGTGACCAGCAGTCCGTGTGTAGTCCCATCTAGTGGTCATAGTGTGGTTCTGGCTGCACACATACACAGCTCAGCTGCACTGTGACCAGCAGTCCGCATGTAGTCCCATATAGTGGTCATAGTGTGGTTCTGACTGCACACATACACAGCTCAGCTGCACTGTGACCAGCAGTCCGCGTGTAGTCCCATATAGTGGTCATAGTGTGGTTCTGACTGCACACATACACAGCTCCGCTGCACTGTGACCAGCAGTCCGCATGTAGTCCCATCTAGTGGTCATAGTGTGGTTCTGACTGCACACATACACAGCTGCACTGTGACCAGCAGTCCGCATGTAGTCCCATCTAGTGGTCATAGTGTGGTTCTGGCTGCACACATACACAGCTCAGCTGCACTGTGACCAGCAGTCCGCATGTAGTCCCATCTAGTGGTCATAGTGTGGTTCTGGCTGCACACATACACAGCTCAGCTGCACTGTGACCAGCAGTCTGCATGTAGTCCCATATAGTGGTCATAGTGTGGTTCTGGCTGCACACATACACAGCTCAGCTGCACTGTGACCAGCAGTCCGCGTGTAGTCCCATATAGTGGTCATAGTGTGGTTCTGACTGCACACATACACAGCTCAGCTGCACTGTGACCAGCAGTCCGCATGTAGTCCCATCTAGTGGTCATAGTGTGGTTCTGACTGCACACATACACAGCTGCACTGTGACCAGCAGTCCGCATGTAGTCCCATCTAGTGGTCATAGTGTGGTTCTGACTGCACACATACACAGCTCAGCTGTACTGTGTCCAGCAGTCCGCATGTAGTCCCATCTAGTGCTCATAGTGTGGTTCTGACTGCACACATACACAGCTCAGCTGTACTGTGACCAGCAGTCCGCATGTAGTCCAATCTAGTGGTCATAGTGTGGTTCTGGCTGCACACATACACAGCTCAGCTGCACTGTGACCAGCAGTCCGCATGTAGTCCCATCTAGTGGTCATAGTGTGGTTCTGGCTGCACACATACACAGCTCAGCTGCACTGTGACCAGCAGTCCGCATGTAGTCCCATCTAGTGGTCATAGTGTGGTTCTGGCTGCACACATACACAGCTCAGCTGCACTGTGACCAGCAGTCCGCGTGTAGTCCCATCTAGTGGTCATAGTGTGGTTCTGGCTGCACACATACACAGCTCAGCTGCACTGTGACCAGCAGTCTGCATGTAGTCCCATATAGTGGTCATAGTGTGGTTCTGACTGCACACATACACAGCTCAGCTGCACTGTGACCAGCAGTCCGCGTGTAGTCCCATATAGTGGTCATAGTGTGGTTCTGACTGCACACATACACAGCTGCACTGTGACCAGCAGTCCGCATGTAGTCCCATCTAGTGGTCATAGTGTGGTTCTGACTGCACACATACACAGCTCAGCTGTACTGTGTCCAGCAGTCCGCATGTAGTCCCATCTAGTGGTCATAGTGTGGTTCTGACTGCACACATACACAGCTCAGCTGTACTGTGACCAGCAGTCCGCATGTAGTCCAATCTAGTGGTCATAGTGTGGTTCTGGCTGCACACATACACAGCTCAGCTGCACTGTGACCAGCAGTCCGCATGTAGTCCCATCTAGTGGTCATAGTGTGGTTCTGACTGCACACATACACAGCTCAGCTGTACTGTGACCAGCAGTCCGCATGTAGTCCCATCTAGTGGTCATAGTGTGGTTCTGACTGCACACATACACAGCTCAGCTGTACTGTGACCAGCAGTCCGCATGTAGTCCCATCTAGTGGTCATAGTGTGGTTCTGACTGCACACATACACAGCTCAGCTGTACTGTGACCAGCAGTCCGCATGTAGTCCAATCTAGTGGTCATAGTGTGGTTCTGACTGCACACATACACAGCTCAGCTGCACTGTGACCAGCAGTCCGCGTGTAGTCCCATCTAGTGGTCATAGTGTGGTTCTGACTGCACACATACACAGCTCAGCTGTACTGTGACCAGCAGTCCGCATGTAGTCCCATCTAGTGGTCATAGTGTGGTTCTGACTGCACACATACACAGCTCAGCTGTACTGTGTCCAGCAGTCCGCATGTAGTCCCATCTAGTGGTCATAGTGTGGTTCTGACTGCACACATACACAGCTCAGCTGTACTGTGACCAGCAGTCCGCATGTAGTCCAATCTAGTGGTCATAGTGTGGTTCTGACTGCACACATACACAGCTCAGCTGTACTGTGACCAGCAGTCCGCATGTAGTCCCATCTAGTGGTCATAGTGTGGTTCTGACTGCACACATACACAGCTCAGCTGTACTGTGACCAGCAGTCCGCATGTAGTCCAATCTAGTGGTCATAGTGTGGTTCTGACTGCACACATACACAGCTCAGCTGCACTGTGACCAGCAGTCCGCGTGTAGTCCCATATAGTGGTCATAGTGTGGTTCTGACTGCACACATACACAGCTGCACTGTGACCAGCAGTCCGCGTGTAGTCCCATCTAGTGGTCATAGTGTGGTTCTGACTGCACACATACACAGCTCACCTGTACTGTGTCCAGCAGTCCGCATGTAGTCCCATCTAGTGGTCATAGTGTGGTTCTGACTGCACACATACACAGCTCAGCTGTACTGTGACCAGCAGTCCGCGTGTAGTCCCATATAGTGGTCATAGTGTGGTTCTGACTGCACACATACACAGCTCAGCTGCACTGTGACCAGCAGTCCGCGTGTAGTCCCATCTAGTGGTCATAGTGTGGTTCTGACTGCACACATACACAGCTCAGCTGCACTGTGACCAGCAGTCCGCGTGTAGTCCCATATAGTGGTCATAGTGTGGTTCTGGCTGCACACATACACAGCTCAGCTGCACTGTGACCAGCAGTCCGCGTGTAGTCCCATATAGTGGTCATAGTGTGGTTCTGACTGCACACATACACAGCTGCACTGTGACCAGCAGTCCGCATGTAGTCCCATCTAGTGGTCATAGTGTGGTTCTGGCTGCACACATACACAGCTCAGCTGCACTGTGACCAGCAGTCCGCGTGTAGTCCCATCTAGTGGTCATAGTGTGGTTCTGGCTGCACACATACACAGCTCAGCTGCACTGTGACCAGCAGTCTGCATGTAGTCCCATATAGTGGTCATAGTGTGGTTCTGACTGCACACATACACAGCTCAGCTGTACTGTGACCAGCAGTCCGCGTGTAGTCCCATATAGTGGTCATAGTGTGGTTCTGACTGCACACATACACAGCTGCACTGTGACCAGCAGTCCGCATGTAGTCCCATCTAGTGGTCATAGTGTGGTTCTGACTGCACACATACACAGCTCAGCTGTACTGTGTCCAGCAGTCCGCATGTAGTCCCATCTAGTGGTCATAGTGTGGTTCTGACTGCACACATACACAGCTGAGCTGTACTGTGGCCAGCAGTCCGCATGTAGTCCAATCTAGTGGTCATAGTGTGGTTCTGGCTGCACACATACACAGCTCAGCTGCACTGTGACCAGCAGTCCGCATGTAGTCCCATCTAGTGGTCATAGTGTGGTTCTGACTGCACACATACACAGCTCAGCTGCACTGTGACCAGCAGTCCGCGTGTAGTCCCATATAGTGGTCATAGTGTGGTTCTGACTGCACACATACACAGCTGCACTGTGACCAGCAGTCCGCATGTAGTCCCATCTAGTGGTCATAGTGTGGTTCTGACTGCACACATACACAGCTCACCTGTACTGTGTCCAGCAGTCCGCATGTAGTCCCATCTAGTGGTCATAGTGTGGTTCTGACTGCACACATACACAGCTCAGCTGTACTGTGACCAGCAGTCCGCATGTAGTCCAATCTAGTGGTCATAGTGTGGTTCTGACTGCACACATACACAGCTCAGCTGCACTGTGACCAGCAGTCCGCATGTAGTCCCATCTAGTGGTCATAGTGTGGTTCTGACTGCACACATACACAGCTCAGCTGTACTGTGTCCAGCAGTCCGCATGTAGTCCCATCTAGTGGTCATAGTGTGGTTCTGACTGCACACATACACAGCTCACCTGTACTGTGTCCAGCAGTCCGCATGTAGTCCCATCTAGTGGTCATAGTGTGGTTCTGACTGCACACATACACAGCTCACCTGTACTGTGTCCAGCAGTCCGCATGTAGTCCCATCTAGTGGTCATAGTGTGGTTCTGACTGCACACATACACAGCTCAGCTGTACTGTGACCAGCAGTCCGCATGTAGTCCAATCTAGTGGTCATAGTGTGGTTCTGACTGCACACATACACAGCTCAGCTGCACTGTGACCAGCAGTCCGCGTGTAGTCCCATCTAGTGGTCATAGTGTGGTTCTGACTGCACACATACACAGCTCAGCTGTACTGTGACCAGCAGTCCGCATGTAGTCCAATCTAGTGGTCATAGTGTGGTTCTGACTGCACACATACACAGCTCAGCTGTACTGTGACCAGCAGTCCGCATGTAGTCCCATCTAGTGGTCATAGTGTGGCTCTGACTGCACACATACACAGCTCAGCTGTACTGTGACCAGCAGTCCGCATGTAGTCCAATCTAGTGGTCATAGTGTGGTTCTGACTGCACACATACACAGCTCAGCTGCACTGTGACCAGCAGTCCGCGTGTAGTCCCATCTAGTGGTCATAGTGTGGTTCTGACTGCACACATACACAGCTCAGCTGTACTGTGTCCAGCAGTCCGCATGTAGTCCCATCTAGTGGTCATAGTGTGGTTCTGACTGCACACATACACAGCTCACCTGTACTGTGTCCAGCAGTCCGCATGTAGTCCCATCTAGTGGTCATAGTGTGGTTCTGACTGCACACATACACAGCTCAGCTGTACTGTGACCAGCAGTCCGCATGTAGTCCCATCTAGTGGTCATAGTGTGGTTCTGACTGCACACATACACAGCTGCACTGTGACCAGCAGTCCGCATGTAGTCCCATCTAGTGGTCATAGTGTGGTTCTGGCTGCACACATACACAGCTCAGCTGCACTGTGACCAGCAGTCCGCATGTAGTCCCATCTAGTGGTCATAGTGTGGTTCTGGCTGCACACATACACAGCTCAGCTGCACTGTGACCAGCAGTCTGCATGTAGTCCCATATAGTGGTCATAGTGTGGTTCTGACTGCACACATACACAGCTCAGCTGCACTGTGACCAGCAGTCCGCGTGTAGTCCCATATAGTGGTCATAGTGTGGTTCTGACTGCACACATACACAGCTCAGCTGCACTGTGACCAGCAGTCCGCATGTAGTCCCATCTAGTGGTCATAGTGTGGTTCTGACTGCACACATACACAGCTGCACTGTGACCAGCAGTCCGCATGTAGTCCCATCTAGTGGTCATAGTGTGGTTCTGACTGCACACATACACAGCTCAGCTGTACTGTGTCCAGCAGTCCGCATGTAGTCCCATCTAGTGCTCATAGTGTGGTTCTGACTGCACACATACACAGCTCAGCTGTACTGTGACCAGCAGTCCGCATGTAGTCCAATCTAGTGGTCATAGTGTGGTTCTGGCTGCACACATACACAGCTCAGCTGCACTGTGACCAGCAGTCCGCATGTAGTCCCATCTAGTGGTCATAGTGTGGTTCTGGCTGCACACATACACAGCTCAGCTGCACTGTGACCAGCAGTCCGCATGTAGTCCCATCTAGTGGTCATAGTGTGGTTCTGGCTGCACACATACACAGCTCAGCTGCACTGTGACCAGCAGTCCGCGTGTAGTCCCATCTAGTGGTCATAGTGTGGTTCTGGCTGCACACATACACAGCTCAGCTGCACTGTGACCAGCAGTCCGCATGTAGTCCCATATAGTGGTCATAGTGTGGTTCTGACTGCACACATACACAGCTCAGCTGCACTGTGACCAGCAGTCCGCGTGTAGTCCCATATAGTGGTCATAGTGTGGTTCTGACTGCACACATACACAGCTGCACTGTGACCAGCAGTCCGCATGTAGTCCCATCTAGTGGTCATAGTGTGGTTCTGACTGCACACATACACAGCTCAGCTGTACTGTGACCAGCAGTCCGCATGTAGTCCCATCTAGTGGTCATAGTGTGGTTCTGACTGCACACATACACAGCTCAGCTGTACTGTGACCAGCAGTCCGCATGTAGTCCAATCTAGTGGTCATAGTGTGGTTCTGGCTGCACACATACACAGCTCAGCTGCACTGTGACCAGCAGTCCGCATGTAGTCCCATCTAGTGGTCATAGTGTGGTTCTGACTGCACACATACACAGCTCAGCTGTACTGTGACCAGCAGTCCGCATGTAGTCCAATCTAGTGGTCATAGTGTGGTTCTGACTGCACACATACACAGCTCAGCTGTACTGTGACCAGCAGTCCGCATGTAGTCCCATCTAGTGGTCATAGTGTGGTTTTGACTGCACACATACACAGCTCAGCTGTACTGTGACCAGCAGTCCGCATGTAGTCCAATCTAGTGGTCATAGTGTGGTTCTGACTGCACACATACACAGCTCAGCTGTACTGTGACCAGCAGTCCGCCTGTAGTCCCATCTAGTGGTCATAGTGTGGTTCTGACTGCACACATACACAGCTCAGCTGTACTGTGTCCAGCAGTCCGCATGTAGTCCCATCTAGTGGTCATAGTGTGGTTCTGACTGCACACATACACAGCTCACCTGTACTGTGTCCAGCAGTCCGCATGTAGTCCCATCTAGTGGTCATAGTGTGGTTCTGACTGCACACATACACAGCTCAGCTGTACTGTGACCAGCAGTCCGCATGTAGTCCAATCTAGTGGTCATAGTGTGGTTCTGACTGCACACATACACAGCTCAGCTGTACTGTGACCAGCAGTCCGCATGTAGTCCCATCTAGTGGTCATAGTGTGGTTCTGACTGCACACATACACAGCTCAGCTGTACTGTGACCAGCAGTCCGCATGTAGTCCAATCTAGTGGTCATAGTGTGGTTCTGACTGCACACATACACAGCTCAGCTGCACTGTGACCAGCAGTCCGCGTGTAGTCCCATATAGTGGTCATAGTGTGGTTCTGACTGCACACATACACAGCTGCACTGTGACCAGCAGTCCGCGTGTAGTCCCATCTAGTGGTCATAGTGTGGTTCTGACTGCACACATACACAGCTCACCTGTACTGTGTCCAGCAGTCCGCATGTAGTCCCATCTAGTGGTCATAGTGTGGTTCTGACTGCACACATACACAGCTCAGCTGTACTGTGACCAGCAGTCCGCGTGTAGTCCCATATAGTGGTCATAGTGTGGTTCTGACTGCACACATACACAGCTCAGCTGCACTGTGACCAGCAGTCCGCGTGTAGTCCCATCTAGTGGTCATAGTGTGGTTCTGACTGCACACATACACAGCTCAGCTGCACTGTGACCAGCAGTCCGCGTGTAGTCCCATATAGTGGTCATAGTGTGGTTCTGGCTGCACACATACACAGCTCAGCTGCACTGTGACCAGCAGTCCGCGTGTAGTCCCATATAGTGGTCATAGTGTGGTTCTGACTGCACACATACACAGCTGCACTGTGACCAGCAGTCCGCATGTAGTCCCATCTAGTGGTCATAGTGTGGTTCTGGCTGCACACATACACAGCTCAGCTGCACTGTGACCAGCAGTCCGCGTGTAGTCCCATCTAGTGGTCATAGTGTGGTTCTGGCTGCACACATACACAGCTCAGCTGCACTGTGACCAGCAGTCTGCATGTAGTCCCATATAGTGGTCATAGTGTGGTTCTGACTGCACACATACACAGCTCAGCTGCACTGTGACCAGCAGTCCGCGTGTAGTCCCATCTAGTGGTCATAGTGTGGTTCTGACTGCACACATACACAGCTGCACTGTGACCAGCAGTCCGCATGTAGTCCCATCTAGTGGTCATAGTGTGGTTCTGACTGCACACATACACAGCTCAGCTGTACTGTGTCCAGCAGTCCGCATGTAGTCCCATCTAGTGGTCATAGTGTGGTTCTGACTGCACACATACACAGCTCAGCTGTACTGTGACCAGCAGTCCGCATGTAGTCCAATCTAGTGGTCATAGTGTGGTTCTGGCTGCACACATACACAGCTCAGCTGCACTGTGACCAGCAGTCCGCATGTAGTCCCATCTAGTGGTCATAGTGTGGTTCTGACTGCACACATACACAGCTCAGCTGCACTGTGACCAGCAGTCCGCGTGTAGTCCCATATAGTGGTCATAGTGTGGTTCTGACTGCACACATACACAGCTGCACTGTGACCAGCAGTCCGCATGTAGTCCCATCTAGTGGTCATAGTGTGGTTCTGACTGCACACATACACAGCTCACCTGTACTGTGTCCAGCAGTCCGCATGTAGTCCCATCTAGTGGTCATAGTGTGGTTCTGACTGCACACATACACAGCTCAGCTGTACTGTGACCAGCAGTCCGCATGTAGTCCAATCTAGTGGTCATAGTGTGGTTCTGACTGCACACATACACAGCTCAGCTGCACTGTGACCAGCAGTCCGCATGTAGTCCAATCTAGTGGTCATAGTGTGGTTCTGACTGCACACATACACAGCTCAGCTGTACTGTGTCCAGCAGTCCGCATGTAGTCCCATCTAGTGGTCATAGTGTGGTTCTGACTGCACACATACACAGCTCAGCTGTACTGTGTCCAGCAGTCCGCATGTAGTCCCATCTAGTGGTCATAGTGTGGTTCTGACTGCACACATACACAGCTCACCTGTACTGTGTCCAGCAGTCCGCATGTAGTCCCATCTAGTGGTCATAGTGTGGTTCTGACTGCACACATACACAGCTCAGCTGTACTGTGACCAGCAGTCCGCATGTAGTCCAATCTAGTGGTCATAGTGTGGTTCTGACTGCACACATACACAGCTCAGCTGCACTGTGACCAGCAGTCCGCGTGTAGTCCCATCTAGTGGTCATAGTGTGGTTCTGACTGCACACATACACAGCTCAGCTGTACTGTGACCAGCAGTCCGCATGTAGTCCCATCTAGTGGTCATAGTGTGGTTCTGACTGCACACATACACAGCTCAGCTGTACTGTGACCAGCAGTCCGCATGTAGTCCCATCTAGTGGTCATAGTGTGGCTCTGACTGCACACATACACAGCTCAGCTGTACTGTGACCAGCAGTCCGCATGTAGTCCAATCTAGTGGTCATAGTGTGGTTCTGACTGCACACATACACAGCTCAGCTGCACTGTGACCAGCAGTCCGCGTGTAGTCCCATCTAGTGGTCATAGTGTGGTTCTGACTGCACACATACACAGCTCAGCTGTACTGTGTCCAGCAGTCCGCATGTAGTCCCATCTAGTGGTCATAGTGTGGTTCTGACTGCACACATACACAGCTCACCTGTACTGTGTCCAGCAGTCCGCATGTAGTCCCATCTAGTGGTCATAGTGTGGTTCTGACTGCACACATACACAGCTCAGCTGTACTGTGACCAGCAGTCCGCATGTAGTCCAATCTAGTGGTCATAGTGTGGTTCTGACTGCACACATACACAGCTCAGCTGTACTGTGACCAGCAGTCCGCATGTAGTCCCATCTAGTGGTCATAGTGTGGTTCTGACTGCACACATACACAGCTCAGCTGTACTGTGACCAGCAGTCCGTGTGTAGTCCCATCTAGTGGTCATAGTGTGGTTCTGGCTGCACACATACACAGCTCAGCTGCACTGTGACCAGCAGTCCGTGTGTAGTCCCATCTAGTGGTCATAGTGTGGTTCTGGCTGCACACATACACAGCTCAGCTGCACTGTGACCAGCAGTCCGCATGTAGTCCCATATAGTGGTCATAGTGTGGTTCTGACTGCACACATACACAGCTCAGCTGCACTGTGACCAGCAGTCCGCGTGTAGTCCCATATAGTGGTCATAGTGTGGTTCTGACTGCACACATACACAGCTCCGCTGCACTGTGACCAGCAGTCCGCATGTAGTCCCATCTAGTGGTCATAGTGTGGTTCTGACTGCACACATACACAGCTGCACTGTGACCAGCAGTCCGCATGTAGTCCCATCTAGTGGTCATAGTGTGGTTCTGGCTGCACACATACACAGCTCAGCTGCACTGTGACCAGCAGTCCGCATGTAGTCCCATCTAGTGGTCATAGTGTGGTTCTGGCTGCACACATACACAGCTCAGCTGCACTGTGACCAGCAGTCTGCATGTAGTCCCATATAGTGGTCATAGTGTGGTTCTGACTGCACACATACACAGCTCAGCTGCACTGTGACCAGCAGTCCGCGTGTAGTCCCATATAGTGGTCATAGTGTGGTTCTGACTGCACACATACACAGCTCAGCTGCACTGTGACCAGCAGTCCGCATGTAGTCCCATCTAGTGGTCATAGTGTGGTTCTGACTGCACACATACACAGCTGCACTGTGACCAGCAGTCCGCATGTAGTCCCATCTAGTGGTCATAGTGTGGTTCTGACTGCACACATACACAGCTCAGCTGTACTGTGTCCAGCAGTCCGCATGTAGTCCCATCTAGTGCTCATAGTGTGGTTCTGACTGCACACATACACAGCTCAGCTGTACTGTGACCAGCAGTCCGCATGTAGTCCAATCTAGTGGTCATAGTGTGGTTCTGACTGCACACATACACAGCTCAGCTGCACTGTGACCAGCAGTCCGCATGTAGTCCCATCTAGTGGTCATAGTGTGGTTCTGGCTGCACACATACACAGCTCAGCTGCACTGTGACCAGCAGTCCGCATGTAGTCCCATCTAGTGGTCATAGTGTGGTTCTGGCTGCACACATACACAGCTCAGCTGCACTGTGACCAGCAGTCCGCGTGTAGTCCCATCTAGTGGTCATAGTGTGGTTCTGGCTGCACACATACACAGCTCAGCTGCACTGTGACCAGCAGTCTGCATGTAGTCCCATATAGTGGTCATAGTGTGGTTCTGACTGCACACATACACAGCTCAGCTGCACTGTGACCAGCAGTCCGCGTGTAGTCCCATATAGTGGTCATAGTGTGGTTCTGACTGCACACATACACAGCTGCACTGTGACCAGCAGTCCGCATGTAGTCCCATCTAGTGGTCATAGTGTGGTTCTGACTGCACACATACACAGCTCAGCTGTACTGTGTCCAGCAGTCCGCATGTAGTCCCATCTAGTGGTCATAGTGTGGTTCTGACTGCACACATACACAGCTCAGCTGTACTGTGACCAGCAGTCCGCATGTAGTCCCATCTAGTGGTCATAGTGTGGTTCTGGCTGCACACATACACAGCTCAGCTGCACTGTGACCAGCAGTCCGCATGTAGTCCCATCTAGTGGTCATAGTGTGGTTCTGACTGCACACATACACAGCTCAGCTGTACTGTGACCAGCAGTCCGCATGTAGTCCAATCTAGTGGTCATAGTGTGGTTCTGACTGCACACATACACAGCTCAGCTGTACTGTGACCAGCAGTCCGCATGTAGTCCCATCTAGTGGTCATAGTGTGGTTTTGACTGCACACATACACAGCTCAGCTGTACTGTGACCAGCAGTCCGCATGTAGTCCAATCTAGTGGTCATAGTGTGGTTCTGACTGCACACATACACAGCTCAGCTGCACTGTGACCAGCAGTCCGCGTGTAGTCCCATCTAGTGGTCATAGTGTGGTTCTGACTGCACACATACACAGCTCAGCTGTACTGTGTCCAGCAGTCCGCATGTAGTCCCATCTAGTGGTCATAGTGTGGTTCTGACTGCACACATACACAGCTCAGCTGTACTGTGTCCAGCAGTCCGCATGTAGTCCCATCTAGTGGTCATAGTGTGGTTCTGACTGCACACATACACAGCTCAGCTGTACTGTGACCAGCAGTCCGCATGTAGTCCAATCTAGTGGTCATAGTGTGGTTCTGACTGCACACATACACAGCTCAGCTGTACTGTGACCAGCAGTCCGCATGTAGTCCCATCTAGTGGTCATAGTGTGGTTCTGACTGCACACATACACAGCTCAGCTGTACTGTGACCAGCAGTCCGCATGTAGTCCAATCTAGTGGTCATAGTGTGGTTCTGACTGCACACATACACAGCTCAGCTGCACTGTGACCAGCAGTCCGCGTGTAGTCCCATATAGTGGTCATAGTGTGGTTCTGACTGCACACATACACAGCTGCACTGTGACCAGCAGTCCGCGTGTAGTCCCATCTAGTGGTCATAGTGTGGTTCTGACTGCACACATACACAGCTCACCTGTACTGTGTCCAGCAGTCCGCATGTAGTCCCATCTAGTGGTCATAGTGTGGTTCTGACTGCACACATACACAGCTCAGCTGTACTGTGACCAGCAGTCCGCGTGTAGTCCCATATAGTGGTCATAGTGTGGTTCTGACTGCACACATACACAGCTCAGCTGCACTGTGACCAGCAGTCCGCGTGTAGTCCCATCTAGTGGTCATAGTGTGGTTCTGACTGCACACATACACAGTTCAGCTGTACTGTGACCAGCAGTCCGCGTGTAGTCCCATCTAGTGGTCATAGTGTGGTTCTGACTGCACACATACACAGCTCAGCTGTACTGTGTCCAGCAGTCCGCATGTAGTCCCATCTAGTGGTCATAGTGTGGTTCTGACTGCACACATACACAGCTCAGCTGCACTGTGACCAGCAGTCCGCATGTAGTCCCATCTAGTGGTCATAGTGTGGTTCTGACTGCACACATACACAGCTCAGCTGCACTGTGACCAGCAGTCCGCGTGTAGTCCCATATAGTGGTCATAGTGTGGTTCTGACTGCACTCATACACAGCTCAGCTGCACTGTGACTTGCAGTCCGCATGTAGTCCCATCTAGTGGTCATAGTGTGGTTCTGGCTGCACACATACACAGCTCAGCTGCACTGTGACCAGCAGTCCGCGTGTAGTCCCATCTAGTGGTCATAGTGTGGTTCTGACTGCACACATGCACAGCTCAGCTGCACTGTGACCAGCAGTCCGCATGTAGTCCCATCTAGTGGTCATAGTGTGGTTCTGACTGCACACATACACAGCTCAGCTGCACTGTGACCAGCAGTCCGCGTGTAGTCCCATCTAGTGGTCATAGTGTGGTTCTGGCTGCACACATACACAGCTCAGCTGCACTGTGACCAGCAGTCCGCATGTAGTCCCATCTAGTGGTCATAGTGTGGTTCTGACTGCACACATACACAGCTCAGCTGTACTGTGACCAGCAGTCCGCGTGTAGTCCCATCTAGTGGTCATAGTGTGGTTCTGACTGCACACATACACAGCTCAGCTGTACTGTGTCCAGCAGTCCGCGTGTAGTCCCATCTAGTGGTCATAGTGTGGTTCTGACTGCACACATACACAGCTCAGCTGCACTGTGACCAGCAGTCCGCGTGTAGTCCCATCTAGTGGTCATAGTGTGGTTCTGACTGCACACATACACAGCTCACCTGTACTGTGTCCAGCAGTCCGCATGTAGTCCCATCTAGTGGTCATAGTGTGGTTCTGACTGCACACATACACAGCTCAGCTGTACTGTGACCAGCAGTCCGCATGTAGTCCAATCTAGTGGTCATAGTGTGGTTCTGACTGCACACATACACAGCTCAGCTGCACTGTGACCAGCAGTCCGCGTGTAGTCCCATCTAGTGGTCATAGTGTGGTTCTGACTGCACACATACACAGCTCAGCTGCACTGTGACCAGCAGTCCGCGTGTAGTCCCATATAGTGGTCATAGTGTGGTTCTGACTGCACACATACACAGCTGCACTGTGACCAGCAGTCCGCATGTAGTCCCATCTAGTGGTCATAGTGTGGTTCTGACTGCACACATACACAGCTCAGCTATACTGTGACCAGCAGTCCGCGTGTAGTCCCATCTAGTGGTCATAGTGTGGTTCTGACTGCACACATACACAGCTCAGCTGCACTGTGACCAGCAGTCCGCGTGTAGTCCCATCTAGTGGTCATAGTGTGGTTCTGACTGCACACATACACAGCTCAGCTGTACTGTGTCCAGCAGTCCGCATGTAGTCCCATCTAGTGGTCATAGTGTGGTTCTGACTGCACACATACACAGCTCAGCTGCACTGTGACCAGCAGTCCGCATGTAGTCCCATCTAGTGGTCATAGTGTGGTTCTGACTGCACACATACACAGCTCAGCTGCACTGTGACCAGCAGTCCGCGTGTAGTCCCATATAGTGGTCATAGTGTGGTTCTGACTGCACTCATACACAGCTCAGCTGCACTGTGACTTGCAGTCCGCATGTAGTCCCATCTAGTGGTCATAGTGTGGTTCTGGCTGCACACATACACAGCTCAGCTGCACTGTGACCAGCAGTCCGCGTGTAGTCCCATCTAGTGGTCATAGTGTGGTTCTGACTGCACACATGCACAGCTCAGCTGCACTGTGACCAGCAGTCCGCATGTAGTCCCATCTAGTGGTCATAGTGTGGTTCTGACTGCACACATACACAGCTCAGCTGCACTGTGACCAGCAGTCCGCGTGTAGTCCCATCTAGTGGTCATAGTGTGGTTCTGGCTGCACACATACACAGCTCAGCTGCACTGTGACCAGCAGTCCGCATGTAGTCCCATCTAGTGGTCATAGTGTGGTTCTGACTGCACACATACACAGCTCAGCTGTACTGTGACCAGCAGTCCGCGTGTAGTCCCATATAGTGGTCATAGTGTGGTTCTGACTGCACACATACACAGCTGCACTGTGACCAGCAGTCCGCATGTAGTCCCATCTAGTGGTCATAGTGTGGTTCTGACTGCACACATACACAGCTGCACTGTGACCAGCAGTCCGCATGTAGTCCCATCTAGTGGTCATAGTGTGGTTCTGACTGCACACATACACAGCTCAGCTGTACTGTGTCCAGCAGTCCGCATGTAGTCCCATCTAGTGGTCATAGTGTGGTTCTGACTGCACACATACACAGCTCAGCTGCACTGTGACCAGCAGTCCGCATGTAGTCCCATCTAGTGGTCATAGTGTGGTTCTGACTGCACACATACACAGCTCAGCTGCACTGTGACCAGCAGTCCGCGTGTAGTCCCATATAGTGGTCATAGTGTGGTTCTGACTGCACTCATACACAGCTCAGCTGCACTGTGACTTGCAGTCCGCATGTAGTCCCATCTAGTGGTCATAGTGTGGTTCTGGCTGCACACATACACAGCTCAGCTGCACTGTGACCAGCAGTCCGCGTGTAGTCCCATCTAGTGGTCATAGTGTGGTTCTGACTGCACACATGCACAGCTCAGCTGCACTGTGACCAGCAGTCCGCATGTAGTCCCATCTAGTGGTCATAGTGTGGTTCTGACTGCACACATACACAGCTCAGCTGCACTGTGACCAGCAGTCCGCATGTAGTCCCATCTAGTGGTCATAGTGTGGTTCTGGCTGCACACATACACAGCTCAGCTGCACTGTGACCAGCAGTCCGCATGTAGTCCCATCTAGTGGTCATAGTGTGGTTCTGACTGCACACATACACAGCTCAGCTGTACTGTGACCAGCAGTCCGCGTGTAGTCCCATATAGTGGTCATAGTGTGGTTCTGACTGCACACATACACAGCTGCACTGTGACCAGCAGTCCGCATGTAGTCCCATCTAGTGGTCATAGTGTGGTTCTGACTGCACACATACACAGCTCAGCTGTACTGTGACCAGCAGTCCGCGTGTAGTCCCATCTAGTGGTCATAGTGTGGTTCTGACTGCACACATACACAGCTCAGCTGTACTGTGACCAGCAGTCCGCGTGTAGTCCCATCTAGTGGTCATAGTGTGGTTCTGACTGCACACATACACAGCTGCACTGTGACCAGCAGTCCGCATGTAGTCCCATCTAGTGGTCATAGTGTGGTTCTGGCTGCACCTTCTTGCTGTTAGGCTTCCTGCATACTGGTAAACTCACATAAGATCCGCATTAATTTCTGTGTTTCTGCAGCAGATCAGCACCAAAATCCGCAATGTCTAACAGCAGTTTTTGGTGCGGATCTCAACCTTCCATTGAAAAGGGTTAAATCTGCAGCTAAACCACAAACGTGATTAACATGCTATTAAATTTGAAAACCGCAATGCAGGTCAATTTCCGCACTGAAAAAATCTGCGAAGTTTACATGACATTAGTGCATACCTCCCAACTTTAGAAAAGAACGAAGAGGGACACTGTGCGGCAAAGGGTGGCGCTGCAAGTTTTTTCTGCATTACGCCACGCCTCTAACTCTGCCCAAAACATAACTAAACACTTAATCTCACCCAGTCCCCTAAATAGTAATCATTCCCCCTTTATGCCACCACACAGTAGTTATGCCTGCATCATGCCCTCCTTCACAGCAGATATGCACTGTATGTACCCCCTCACAGTAGTGATGCCCAGATAGGTGCCCCCTAACAGTAATATACCCACCTGTGCCCCCTCACAGTACTATGACCAGTCATATGCCCCCTCACAGTAGTTATACCCAGATATATGCCTCCTCGCAGAAATAAGCCCAGTTGTGCCCCCTTGCTGTAATATGCCCAGTTGTGCCCCCTTGCTGTAATATGCCCAGTTGTGCCCCCTTGCTGTAATATGCCCAGTTGTGCCCCCTTGCTGTAATATGCCAGTTGTGCCCCCTTGCTGTAATATGCCCAGTTGTGCCCCCTTGCTGTAATATGCCCAGTTGTGCCCCCTTGCTGTAATATGACCAGTTGTGCCCCCTTGCTGTAATATGACCAGTTGTGCCCCCTTGCTGTAATATGACCAGTTGTGCCCCCTTGCTGTAATATGCCCAGTTGTGCCCCCTCGCGGTAATATGCCCAGTTGTGCCACCTCGCGGTAATGTGACCAGGACTATGGGACAGCCACTAAAATCCGCTACTGTCCCGCCGGATCCGGGACGGTTGGGAGGTATGCATTAGTGTAATCCTATACACTTTGCTGGTACTGTAATATGCTGCGGTTTTTCTGCACCTGATTCCGGTTGAATAAAATGCACATACACTGCAAAGTGTGCAGGTGGCATTAGGGCAACTTCACATATGATAGTTTTTGTTTTGGTGGCAAGTAGGGATGAGCGAACTTCTGTTTTCAAGTTTGGCGTACAAGGTTTTTCGTTATGGATTCCGCTAGTATGATCTGTAGTAGCGGAATCCATAACGGAATTCTTAGATAACCCGAACCTTGTACGCCAAACTTGAAAACACAAGTTTGCTCATCCTTACTGGTAAGCACATGGAATATTACCCCCTGATTCAGAGGAATGGAACAGATTTTCACTAGCAGAAATTTCTGCAACAGAATCTGCTGTGTGTGAAGGCACCCTTAGGTGCTGTGGTTCTACAGGTAATTCACTACAA
Source organism: Bufo bufo (assembly GCF_905171765.1). Taxonomy (NCBI): domain Eukaryota; kingdom Metazoa; phylum Chordata; class Amphibia; order Anura; family Bufonidae; genus Bufo; species Bufo bufo. The sequence continues at coordinate 392,580,966 of NC_053392.1, forward strand.
CCACAAAACCCATGGCAGTAGTGGCACTATTGCTTTTTATGGCAAGAATCACACCACAACCGCTACTGCTGAGTACACCCTAAATGGAGGAGCTACATGAGGAACACTGGATTAAAATGGCTGTACCGTCACTTCTTACAAAATCTTATCAGTGTGTGTTAAAACAGTGTGTGGTTTTTGCCTGAATTTTTTATGTATTTGACTGCATGGTCAAAAAATTGTCATGTAAATGTGCCTTAAAGGGAGTGTGTCACCGCAAATTCACAACTGGTTGAAATCTCGCGCATTGACCTGAGTTGTGTGCCTGCACGGAAATTCAACTAGTGGCTTGGCTGTCGGGACCAGAGGGAGGAGTGGGGGTCAGTCTAGTACTCAGGGGAGGAGCCGGGCTCTGTTCAGTGCTCAGGGGAGGAGCCGGGCTCTGTTCAGTGCTCAGGGGAGGAGCCGGGCTCTGTTCAGTGCTCAGGGGAGGAGCCGGGCTCTGTTCAGTGCTCAGGGGAGGAGCCGGGCTCCAGTTGGGAGTGCCTGGGCACCATTACCGATGTGACTGCCTCTTGGGCTCTTTTCAAGTCATATGCATATGGATTAAAAGACGTTTTACAGGAGCTCAGTCAGATAATAAAGGTATGTTTGGGTTACTGTAAATGTCAAGTGCAGGGCACCAGGAACAGTTTAATTTGTGAATTTGCAGTGACAGACTCCCTTTAAAGAATCAGGATTTGGAGAGGTTTTAAGCCAAATTGCAGTGTATACCTAGAAACCCCTCTAAGGGTCCAATCACACGTCCGTGGTGTGTTGCGGACCTGCAAATTGCGGATCCGCAACACACCTGGCCGACACTCCCCATAGAAATGCCTATTCTTGTCCGCAGCTGCGGACAAGAATAGGACATGTTCTATCTTTTGCGGAGCTGCGAACCGGAAGTTCGGGGCCGCGCTCCGTTAATGCGGAAGCGGAGAGCACATAGTGTGCTCTCTGCTTCCCGTCCGGGCCCATAGAGAATGAATGGGTCCACACCCGTTCCGCAAAATTGCGGAACGGGTGCGGACCCTTTTGCGGACGTGTGAATGGGGCCTAAGGTGACCATTGTTTCCCACTGATTGAAATTTGCTCCATCAGTTCCAACAAGTTGAGTGTCAAGCACTTTTTTTTATTTCTGCTGATAAATGCTACATTTAAAGGGTTTCTGTCAGCAGTTTTCCTCATGTTTAACTGCTAACAGCACTAGCACTGTGCAGCTTTTATTATCAGGATTAGTGTAAATGTGAACTTTTATTCTGCCAGGTTCTGCTGCTGCAAGTTCCCAGGAGGTGGTGCTGCATTGTAAAGTGCTCTCGTCATTTAACTGCTTCACAACCCCTCTCCTCTGCTCTGAGGGACAGCTGTAGGGGTCTCCTGGTTGGATGATGCTGCCGTCACTCAGAGCAGACGGGAGGGGCTGAGAATTGGCTCAATGCAGAGAGCAGCTCCACCGCCTGGGCACTTTCAGGAGCAGAATCTGTCAGAATAAAACTTCATATTCACACTACTCCTGATGATAAAAGCTCGACCAAAGGTTTGTTTGTCCTGCTGTCCCCTGCACCTACCTACAGTTTTTAGCAGTGGTCAGAACTGCTGATAGACTCCCTATAAATAAAAGAAAATAATGTGAAACTAATACATATAAATGATATTTAGAGCATTGGTAATACATTTCTAAATGGGAAAACAATCATCCATCTTAATCTTTCTTAGTATGTCCCTTTAACAAAGTGTCCTGATCATGAAAACCTTACGAATACGTCTTTACATCCATGTTTCACTTTTATGTATCACTGCAGAGTCACCTCACCAGAGGCTCTTGGGCCCGCTGGATGGGGCTCTCTAGCTGCAGCAGATAAGGTGGTGTACCGGTGGCACCAGGGGGGTCATAGTATTTCTAGATTTTGGCAGTATATAAGATCCCACTGGGATAGGAGCCATATCACTTAGTCATGTGTGCAGTGTTTTTTCCCCTTTACTATACAGTGTGGTTTAATCTCCTGCTAGAGAGGCTTATCGATCATTTCATTATTAGATCACATTAATAACAAGTTATTGTATTTTTGGGCTTGCAGAGGTTCAGAGAAAGCACATTTTTGGCCTCAGTTTCTCAGCAGTATAGACTGCATACGTCTTTGGACCTGCAGAGGCAGCCATATTATCAGACTTACTACATAGTGCCTGTCACTGCTGAAGTAGCTGACAGCTTCCCTTTAAGAACATCAAGTACAATGGCAATATTTGTTCTTTATTAGGTGGTATTGGCAAGGATGTAAGTCAGAGCCTTATGTCCGTTTTATGTCAAAGAATTATCCACCAGGATACCGCTATGAAGACTTTGGACCTCAATTTACTGCTGAGTTCTATGACCCAAAGCAATGGGCAGACGTATTAAAGGAGTCGGGTGCCAAGTATGTCGTCCTCACTTCTAAACATCATGAAGGTGAATATTAAGGGGTTACTATTGTTGCTTCAGCTTGGTAGCCAGCTTCTAACGGATTCCAGACTACAGTCCGTCATACAACAGCTTGTATTGTGAAGAGGCTGAACGTTCTTCAGTTACATTGTCAAAAGCTCCCATGATGCTACATAAAATTAAGCAGTACGCTATAAGACTATCTCCACCTGCACAACCCATTGTGTCACTATCCCAATACTGAATAAAGAAATGAAGCAACTGATCTTGATTAAAAACATCCTAGATGTTTGTGTCTACAGCTCCGAAACAGACTTATGGGTCTTCTTCAGACAAACCTGTATAGCCTGACCCTGCAGTCATACTCGCCTCCATCTGGCCCATACTTCTTACTAACCTACCAAACGTATGTTAAGGTAGGTTCACACCTCTGTTTAACTGATCTAGCAGCTGTATCAGCAGTGACGTTCACTTCCGGACCCTATGGACTTAAATGGGATCTGGCCTCTTGTTTTTTGTCCAGCCGAAAAACCTGGCATTTCTCCAGAAAACGTCCTCGCCAGATCACATTATAATCAATAGGGTCCGGCAGTGAACGTCAGTATCGGGCTGGGCTAGACCCAGTAAACTCTCGCAGGCTGTTCTCTCCTGGATCAGATAAATGTAGGTGTGAACGTTTAGAAGAATCAGATTAGTAGCAAAATATCTGGATTCTGGAACAAACCTATAATTGCCTGCTCATCAGATGAGGTGAGAGCGACATGCTGCAATCACCTTTGCTGTATGGAGATGAGTGATCTCTACTCTGATTGCACATCTTCATTGTTTTTGGACTATCTGCCCAGAAACGATGCTTGTGATTGGCAACACTTTTTACACAGGTCAATTATTGGGAACGAGCATTCGTATAATAAGCATCCCAGTAATCATCCCATGTATAAGGACCATGAGATCAGCATTGAAATTGTGGATAAAAATGATATTTTCAATCAAGTATGACATTTTCTTGCATAGTATGGCGCCACCTAATGTTCAGAGTGTATAGCAATGTGTAAGTCCATGTAATGAGCTGAATGCTGCTGGTGGACACACCTGCTCAGCCACTTTCCCCACAGCCAGGTCTTTGCATAGTGATTCTGTCATGACCGGCGTGCCGATCACATACGTGACGCAAAGGGAGGGAAATGTGAAGGCCCTGTCCAAGGGAGAGGGAAAGGTGGTGACCCCTGACTCGCCTTGCGTCTGGCACCTGACTGCCCTGACGTCCCTAGACGGGTTTCTCACCCGTACGCCGATCACGTGCCTAAACCCTGGCTTTCCCTGAGATGAGCCCTACGTAGTGAATAGGGCGGTGGGAACACTAGTCCGCACCACTAACACTAAAGGGAAACACCAAGGAGAGGACAGACAATACAGACAAACATATAATCCCAGGTGGGTGACAACAGCGGACAACAAAAGCCCAACAGGGATCCGGAGGGTAACGCTCTGGAACAACAACCAGGAATCACAGCTATACAGCTCCAGTGGGTCAGTATAGAAGTCGAGGCAGGAAGCTCTATATCTGGCAACCAGAGAAGTGGGAGATGGGAATATAAGGAGGTTGGGATTGCTGGACAAGAAACAGCTGAGGAGGAGAAGCTACGAATCCTTGAGTGAGCCAAAAAGGATTGCAAGGCAAACCCAGAAAGCTACCATTAAGAAACAGCACTATCTTTAGACATAGAGCGCGCAGCCACCCGCTGCGACTTCCTGACCCCGGGTATAACTGAGTCAGACGTGGCTCTTGACACCCTCGTGACAGATTCTCTATTCACTGCAGAACAGCCAAAATAAATAGCTTTCTCGCCCATTTTCTTGGGGGACACAGGAGACCTTAGGGTATAGCTCAGCTCCCTAGGAGGCGTGACACTAAGTGAAAACTGTTAAGCCCCTCCTCCAGCAGCTTATACCCTCAGCCTGGAGAGAGAGACTACCAGTTTTTGCTTAGTGTCCAAGGAGGCAAGACACTCCCTGCCTTGCAGGGCTGTTTTTTCTCCTTAAACCTTATTTTTTATTTTATTTTTAATATGGATTATTATTTTTTTTTTTCAGGAACAACAGAGACGCCTGTACCTCTCTGTTTCTCCCGGGGTTGAGCTGCGCCAGTGCCGGTCATCCGCACTGCTGCCTCCCCCACAGAAGACAGGGTGGACCAGGGCAGCCTAGCTCCCCTGCATCCCGCCAGCTCAAGGGTCGCCCACATTCCAAGTCCCTCTTCCAGCGTCCTGCCACTGCGGTGCCAGTCGCTGAAGGGGCGACCCTGCTGGAATAGACCGAGGGTGTAGACTTCAGGATGGTGAGAGGTGGCTGCTCCAGCCCAACCCCCCCTCCCCCCCCTCTCTCTCCTCTCAGGCGCCTCGGCAACACATATAACTGAAGGGAGCACCTAAACTAGGGGCCTGCGGTTCCCCTCTCCTCTGGCTGGCACCTAATATGTTCCGCAGATTACCTCTGAACTCCGGCACTGCGGGGGGCCTCAGCGCCCTCTCACTCACTCTTCAGCCGGTATCCAGACCGCGTCTGCGTTCTTTACATTATACCGCTCGCGGCACTTCTCCTCCTGCGGCGATCTTGCGTCCCCCCCTAGGGTCCGCCAGCAATTCCGCTAAGCTCCGGGCGGGCTGACTCTCTTGCCCGTACTTTGGCACCTCAGCCCCGACGCTTGCCTGCGAAGAGCCTGCAGCACTTCAAGAGTTAATTTTGGCCTCGCGCCCGCGCCACTTCCCAGCAGGTGGGGGGGGGGGCCTATTCTTCCCGCCGCTCCTCCTTCGCATCTGACCGCATGAGCACAAGGAACCTCCTGGCCACCGCTGCTACATCATCCAGAGCTGCACAAGAGGCTTGGTGCTACCGCTCCTGCTGCTCCTAAGTTTTTCCTCCTGGTTTTTGGTAGGACTGTTAACCCCCTCCCAGCGCCAGTGACCCTAGCCTGGGTTTAGGCCTTTCTTCCTGGGTTAATTACCCCTTATCACCAACATGTCGGACCCCACAGGGCCTCTAAGCCCTGGTATCATGCCTGTACCGCCTGTAAGGAACCCTTTCCATGTGGGCGATCCGATCCGTATTGCGCTGCATGCCAGGCCCCAATGCAGGGTCCGCCCCCGGCTGTGCCGCTCCCCGTTCCCTCTGGTCCGCCTGACTGGGCCAGATCCCTGTCCCAGGCCGTGGAAAGTCTCTCCCACATAGTAGGCTGCCTGATAGATAAACCGCCTACCCCCGCAGGCTGCCACACCTTCTGTCGCACCCTCTGGCTCTACCGCTTCTGCCGCCCCCACTGATTCACTCGCACACAGCGAATCTTCCAGGGCCCGGCACTCTCAGAAGCGCTCCAGGACAGAGTGCGCATCCTCCTCTGATGCGTCTCTCTCCCCGCCACGCGTGCGGACTTAGTCGGGCCTCTCCTTCCCTCTGGACACGCCCTCTGAGAGAGATCCGGCGGATTCGGATTAGGACATGGACTCGGCACTACCGTCCAAACTAGCCTCAGCAGTGAGTCACCTCATCACCAACATTCGTGATACCTTTAAGATACACGATGACCTTCCCAGCACTGATCAGGCCGGCGTGTCTTTTTTCCGCTCCAAACAAGCGTCCATGGTTTTTCCTCCCCACGCCGACTTCTCTTCAGTGGTCTCTAAAGCTTAGGCTTGCCCTGATGCCCGCTTTACCTCCCCCAAGAAACTGGACATATGTTATCCATTAATCCAGCGGATTGTGTTGCACATGGGCGTCCCCACCTAAGGTTGACCCGCCTGTCTAAGAACACGGCCATTCCTGTAGCAGACGGTTCCTCACTTCATTCCACCGAGGACCGTCGTATGGAATCCCTCTCCAAGGCCATCTTTGCTTCCTCAGGTTCAGCCCTCAGACCGTTCTTTGCCTCCGCCTGGGTGGGGAAAGCAGCGGTCTCCGAATGGGGCTCCCAGCTTGAACTGGATTTGGGATCAGACGTCCCCATTCAGGACCTCCAATCCTGCTAATAGTTCAGGCAGGAAAATTTATCTGTGAGGCTTCTCTCGATGCGGGTGCCCTCATAGCACGCTCATCTGCCTTAGCCGTTTCCGTCAGAAGGGAACTTTGGCTGAAGGTTTGGGCGGCGGACGCTGCCTCCAAACGTTCCCTTACTGGGCTACCATTCACGGGCTCCCGTTTATTCGGGACCCGTCTGGACGAAATTATTTCAGAAGCCACGGGTGGCAAGAGCACCCATCTTCCCCAGTCCAGACCCAAGGACACCCCTCGGGGTCGCTCTGGCTCATCTCGTTTCCGATCCTCCCGCAGGTCCTCCGGGTCTAGATTTACAGCCGGTTCCTCATCTGGCCCCTCTCAGGATAGGCGCAAGAAGCCCTTTTTTTCGGGCTCAGCCCACCTGGTGCAAATCACAGGCTGCCCGCCCCTCCACGGCCAAGCAGCCCCCCGCCTGAAGGTGCGCCCCCACCCACCCTGGTGGGGGGCTGCCTTCTCCTTTTCAGGGACGTCTTGCGGACTCACGTCTACGATGCCTGGGCGCTTATCTCCCTCCGGATCGTTTCTTTCGGCCCAGTTCTCTGCGGGACCCCGAGGGTGCGGCCGCCTTCTCCGCAGCCATTCACACCCTACTAGACAAGGGAGTCATCGTTCCTGTGCCTCCGGCGGACCGATTCAAGGGGTTCTACTCGAACCTCTTCGTGGTCCCCAAAAAGGAAGGCTCGGTGAGGCCGATCCTAGACTTAAATGGCTAAACAGTTTTCTCCGCCTTCGGCGATTCCGGATGGAGTCCCTCCAATCCGCGGTGGCTTCCCTGGAGAAGGGGGACTTTGTCATCAATCGACATTCAGGATGCCTACCTCCACGTGCCGGTCGCTCGGTGTCACCATCGTTTCCTTCACTTTACAGTAGGGAACCATCACGATTAGTTTGTCGCCCTTCCCTTCTTCCTGGCGACTGCTCCTCGGGTGTTCACCAAGGTCCTAGCCCCTGTCCTAGCTTTACTCCGCTCCAGGGGTGTTTTTCTGCTGCCTTACTTGGACGACATCCTCATCAAGGCGCCCTCTTTTCCCTAGATGTCCGCCAGTGTGGATCTCACTCTGGAGACCCTGCTGGTCAGTCTTCCAATGGACAAGCGTCTGGCCCTCCACCGGTCGGTTTGCAATCTTCTTCACCACCGCCGTCCGTCCTTCCGATCCAGCATGCGGGTAATGGGACAAATGGTTGCCTGCTTCGAGTCGATTCTGTTCGCACAGTTTTATTCTTGCACCTTTCAAAGGGTGATCCTCTGCGCCTGGGACAAGTCCCCGGAGAGTCTGGACCGGCCTTTCCTTCTAACTCCCCAAGTTCGAGCCTCCCTCCTGCTGGTGGTTGCGGACCCCTCTCCAGTGGAAATCCTTCCTTCCAATGACATGGCAGGTGGTTACCACCGACGCCAGTCTGCAGGGTTGGCGGGGGGTGTTTCCTCCCCGGTCCGTCCAGGGCACTTGGTCTCCATTGGAGTCCAAGCTTCAGATCAACGTCCTGGAATTGAGGGCGATCTTCTTGTCGCTCCGTCACTGGACTCCCCTGCTAAAAGGCTGTCCCGTCCATGTCCAATCGGACAATGCCATGGCATACATAAACCACCAGGGAGGCACTCGCAGCGCCGCAACAATGCGAGAGGTTACCCGCATTCTCCTCTGGGCGGAAGCTCACGTTCCGGCCCTGTCAGCAATTTATATTCCAGGGGTGGAGAACTGTACGATGGACTTCCTCAGCCGGACCATCATCGACCCGGGCGAGTGGTCCCTACACCCGGACGTGTTAGAGTCCATTTGCCTTCGTTGGGGTCGTCCGGATGTGGACCTCATGGCCTCCAGGTTCAACCACAAGCTTCCCACCTTCCTGGCCAGGGCAAGGGACCCGAGTGTGTACGGCGCCGATGCCCTTGTTCTTCCGTGGCAAGAATTTTCCCTTCTGTATGTGTTCCCTTCCATTCCCCTACTGCCTCGGGTTTTCCAGAAGATCGCGGCAGAAGGCATTCCCACGATCTTGGTCGCTCCAGATTGGCCTCGCCGGTCTTGGTACGCCGATCTGATGCTGCTCCTGGGAGACGCACCGGGGCCGTTACTTCTCAGAGAAGATCTACTCTCTCAAGGGTCGATCTTCCACCAGCATTTCAGATCGCTACATTTGACGGCGTGGCTATTGAGACCGCAGTTTTGACTCAACGGAGGTTTTGAGCGGATGTGGTTCGCACCATGATCCGCGCCCGGAAGCCTGCCTCGTCTAAGATCTATTATCGGACTTGGAGGTCTTATTTGGGATTCTGTGAGAATCTGGGTGTTCCTCCTCTCCGTTTCTCTCTCCCTCCAGTCCGGCCTGGACCTGGGGCTGGGTCTCAGTTCCTTGAAGGGTCAGGTTTCGGCGCCGTCCATCCTCTTCCAGCGTCCCCTGGCTCCTCTTGGACCTGTCAAGACCTTCATCCAAGGAGTGGCTCACTCGGTTCCTCCATACCGTTCCCCGATTCTGCCCTGGGACCTGAATTTGGTGCTCTCGGCGCTGCAAGCTACCCCCTTCGAGCCGTTACGGAAGATCTCCTTACGACTTTTATCTTGTAAGGTCGTGTTCCTTATGGCCATCACGTCTTTTAGACAGGTGTCCGAATTGGCGGCCCTTTCCTGTTCCGAGCCTTTTCTGGTCTTTCACCAAGATAAGGCTGTTCTCCGTCCTGTCCCTTCCTTCCGAAGGTGGTCTCCGCATTTCATCTAAATGAGGACATTGTCCTCCCCTCTTTGTGCCCATCCCCTTCCCACCCCCGGGAATGGGAACTTCACCGCTTGAACGTTGTTAGGGCCTTGAAGATTTACTTGGAGATCACCGGCCACTTTCGTCGCTCAGACTCTCTTATTGTAGTTCGGGAGGGTCCGCGCAAGGGATTGGCGGCCTCCAAGGTGGCTATCGCCCGTTTCATCAAATTGGCTATTGCTGAAACTTACCGCGCCAAGGGCAGGGTTCTGCCTTTCTGTGTCACCGCTCATTCCACCAGAGCAGTCGGTGCCTCTTGAGCACAGAGACATCGGGCTTCGGCTGAACAATTGTGCAAGGTGGCCACTTGGTCTTCCTTGCACACCTTTACCAAATTTTACCGGGGGCACACTCATGCATCGGCGGATGCTGCTTTGGGCCGCCTGGTTTTGCAGGCGGCGGTTTCATGATGCCTACGGTGGCTTCACCTTGGGCTGTGGTCCCTCCCTTCTTGGACTGCTCTCGGACGTCCCAAGGTCTCATGTGTGCCCCAAGGAAATGGGCGAGAAAACGAGATTTTTGTATAACTTGCCAGTAAAATCTCTCTCGCTCTTCCTTATGGGACACAGCACTCACCCATCATTTTATTTTTCTACAGGTTACGTTTTGGTTGCCCTTGTCGGGTAGTTGACTTGTTTGGTTTCCACTTTGTAGGTCATTGCCTTTTTTCTCACTACTTGGACACGCAACTGGTAGTCTCTCTCTCCAGGCTGAGGGTATAGCTGCTGGAGGAGGGGCCTAACAGTTTTCACTTAGTGTCACGCCTCCTAGGGAGCTGAGCTATACCCTAAGGTCTCCTGTGTCCCCCAAGGAAGAGCGAGAAAGAGATTTTACTGGTAAGTTATACAAAAATCTCGTTTTTCCCCCTGTGCTCACTGCAGTTGAGTTAAAGGGATTCTGTCAGCAAGATTTTCGATATAGAGCTGTTCATATCATCCTATCAGTCTCCATTATCTAATTAAAAATATACTAGTTTTACCCCCACCTGTCCTTTTCATTTTTGATTAAAAAAAACTTTTTTATTTATATGCTAATTACCTTACTAACGTGCCCAAAGGGCTGTCCCTCCGGCTGTTTGTGCCCAGCCGCGCCCCTTATCTCGTAGCCCAGCGCCGCCCCACTGCTAATTATTTACTCCTCTCATCGCCGATGGTGCGCCGTAATCTTGCGCATGCACCCTGACAGGTCAGTGCCCGCGAGCGAAGTGCGCAGACAGCTATCGCATGCGCGCTTCGCTCGCTGAGGCTGCTGCCAGGGCACCGCGCAAACGCTGACCAGTGGATCCAGGGTGCATGCGCGAGATTACGGCGCACCATCGCCGATGAGAGGAGTGAATAATTAGCAGTGGGCGGCTCTGGGCTACGAAATAAGGTGCACGGCTGGGCACAAACGGCCGGAGGGACAGCCCTTTCAAAAATTAAAGGACAGGTGGGGGTAAAATTAGTATATTTTTAATTAGATAATGGAGACTGATAGGATGATATGAACAGCTCTATATCGAAAATCTTACTGACAGAATCCCTTTAATAGTAATGGCTCCCTTCCCTGAAAAAAGCTCTGTGGTCAACGGTGGATCATTATGCAAAGACCTGTCTGTGGAGAGAGTGACTATGTGTGTCCACCACTTAGCCCATTAGGTGGATACGCACATTATTATACACTTTATACACCAGGTGGCGCCATACTATGTAAGTAAATGTCATAACTCTTCAGCGTGTAAACAACAATCATTGATCATTTTTACGGTCTATACAATGAATATGACATGCACATGGTGGGACAACCCGTTTAACATACCGCAAGTGATTCTGTGACAATAGTTGTCTTGTCCCATTAGGCCTCTTGCACACAAACTTTTTTTTTTTTTTGCGTTTCGTATACGGAATCATTAATTTCAATGGATCTGCAAAAAAATAAAATAACAAAGGTACTCCGTATGCCTTTCATTTCCGTTTTTCCATTCCATTCAAAGATAGAACATGTCCTATTAGTAACGGACAAGGATAGGATTGTTCTATCAGAGGCCAGCTGTTCCGTTCGGCAAAAAATGGAATGCACACGGACATCATTCGTATTTTTGCAGATCCGTTTTTTGCAGACCACAAAATACTGAAAAAGCCATACGGTCATGTGCAAGAGGCCTTAGAGTACAATCACATGTGGCAGAAATCTGCATGTGTTGTGATTTTGATACAGATTTGCTGCAGATGCAAACAGAGAAATACACAGTAGAGATCTGTGCAAATTAACGACAAATAGGAAAGGATCTGCAACCTCCATCTCTCCAGCTGTGGTGAAACTACAACTCTCAGCATGCACACATTCTTGGCTGTTCTTGGAATTCCCATAGAAGTGAATGGAGCTTGCTGGAAATTGTAGTTTCACAGCAGCTGGAGTGCCAGCAGTTGCTGAACCCCGATATGGGGTATTCTGGGAATTTTAAAACACGCAGATTTTTTTCCCACCACATTGGGTAGTGCACTGCGCTTTGTTCCTGATTTTGATTGCAGCATTGCCTCTGATTATAGTCTGGTAGCCCTTTATTTTTATTTTTTTTTCTGTAATCAAACACTATTTTTTCTTTAAAGGTTACACCTTATGGGGCTCCAAATTTTCGTGGAATTGGAACTCCTTGGATGTGGGATCAAAGCGTGACCTAGTCGGTGAGCTGGCAGATGCCATCCGGAAGTATACAGATTTGCGCTTTGGACTTTACCACTCTCTTTTTGAGTGGTTCAACCCTCTTTTTCTGACTGATAAACAGAATGCTTTCCAAACACGCTATTTTCCAAATGGCAAATCCTTGCCTGAATTGTATGAAATTGTCGTAAGGTATAGACCAGAAATTCTGTGGTCAGATGGAGATGGTGATGCCCCGTATACCTACTGGAACAGCACTGGCTTCCTGGCTTGGCTCTACAATGAAAGGCGAGTTGGCCATTTTTAGTCTATGTGCAGATTTCTATGGAATGTCAATTAGATATATGACTATTAGGGGTCGGTGATTCTCCGCTAATGTTAATGGAATATAAGGAAAAAGCTGAGCTCACTTTGTGACTGACAGAGACGTTTCTTTTATGTTTATTATTATTCTCATTAATTGCAGATGATTTCATACATATCTTTATATCCTTTCCCCATTTTAGCCCAGTTAAAGATAGCGTAGTAACTAATGACCGGTGGGGATTTGACTGCATATGTAAGCATGGCGGCTATTACACATGTAGTGACCGCTACAATCCGGGTCACCTGCTAGATCACAAATGGGAGAACTGTATGACTATTGACAAGCGCTCCTGGGGATACCGGAGGAATGCATTAATATCTGAGCTACTGACGATTGAAGAACTAGTACAGGTAGGTCTGACTGTAAAATGTAAAAGGTTTTATCGGGACTACAGTATCGATTGCTTGCCTTCAGTATCAGATCAATGACATCTGTCACTCCTCTGGGTGGAGGGGCCACAGCACTTCAGCTCTGTCCCCTCCATTATTTACCAAGCAGAACTCATTACCTTTGGTAGTGGCTGTGTCTGGTATTGTAGCTCTCTGCACATCAGTCTCTTTCAAGTGAATAGGACTGAGCTGCAATACCGGGTACAACCACTACCAGAAGTATGGCGCTGTGCCTTGTATACATAAAAGAAAGTGCTACGGACCCCTTCAGTCAGCTGATCAATGGTGGTGTCCGCAGGTGGACTGCCACCAATTTCATATTGGTGGCCTGTCTCTGACAACCCCTTTAATGCTGAACACAATGGCAGAACTTTATTGGTGACGTTAATCAGCACATCTCCCTAAAATAAGAACCTCACCAGTAAATGTATCTCCTAGACTTTTCTCTGTCATGTCAAGATGTTAAACATATCATTTAGATGTATCTGAGAAGGTTGGGGTGGACACCAGTATAGCTGCTATTAACGTTTTTTTACCCAAATATCCTAGACTGCCATATGGAAAATACGTTGGGGGCTGTCTTCAGCTTTCCCGACTGGGAGAATTTCCAGATGTTTACTTCCAACAGATGCTTCTCACTTACACTAGTGGCATATAGTATGTCAGCCATAGGCTCCCATGTTAGTGTGTACTTTACAATATATGCTTACAGTGGTATATGTCTGCCATAGGCGCCCATGTTAGTGTGTACATTACAATATATGCTTACAGTGGTATATGTCTGCCATAGGCGCCCATGTTAGTGTGTACATTACAATATATGCTTACAGTGGTATATGTCTGCCATAGGCGCCCATGTTAGTGTGTACATTACAATATATGCTTACAGTGGTATATGTCTGCCATAGGCTCCCATGTTAGTGTGTACATTACAATATATGCTTACAGTGGTATATGTCTGCCATAGGCGCCCATGTTAGTGTGTACATTACAATATATGCTTACAGTGGTATATGTCAGCCATAGGCGCCCATGTTGGTGTGTACATTACAATATATGCTTACAGTGGTATATGTCTGCCATAGGCGCCCATGTTAGTGTGTACCTCACATATATGCTTACAATGGCACATGTTAGCCATAGGCTCCCATGTTATAGTGTGTACATTACAATATTTGCTTACAGTGGTATATGTCAGCCATAGGCTCCCATGGTATACTCACAGTATAATGAAGTACACTATTCTATACAACAAAAATAAAAGGTACACCACCTGGACACACATTTGGCCTTTGGCTGGATGAATGGCGCCTATGGATACATTTGATGTATACACCAGCAGCTGCAGTGTAAATGCATTTCTGATTAAGGGTCTGGGAAGGCTGGGTGAGAATCCTTTTTATAGCTGTAATGTCAGCCATGTTGGTTGTTGTGCATATTTCGCACACACATATAGCTAAGAAACTGAAAATTATTTTAACAACTTTACAAAAGAAGACATCTTAAAGGGGTTGTCCAGGATTTTGATCTGATGGCATATCCTCAGGACAGTCCATCAATATCAGATCATCAGGAGTCTTACACCCTGCATTCCCGCTGATCATCTGTTTTGCTGTAGCTCCAGTGCTGGAACTACACAGCTTCATCCATTGGGTAGCGGACAGAGCTGGTACCTGCATTCAGATGGAGCTACAGAAAACAGCTGACTGGTAGGTGTCAGTGTGTTGGACTCCTAGTCATCTGATATTGATGGCTTGTCTTGAGGATAGGCCATCAAGATCAAAATCCTGGACAACCCTTTTAAGGACTTATTTGCACTGTATTTCTTGATGCTTAGTAGTTGCTGCTGACTTGTCTGTGAAGTTTCCTTTTTGCTGCTTGTCAATAATATTTTTCATGGCTTAAAGAGGTTTTCTGAGATATTTTACTGATGACCTATCCTCAGGATAGTTCATCAGTATCAGAATGGCGGAGGTCCGACACCCAGAACCCCTGCCGATCAGCTGGTTGTAAACAGGCTTAATAACAAGTCGTCGTCCTATTCACTTCTATGGGACGGCTCTGTAGTATACACTTGTATAGGAACGAGTTGTCCCATTGAAGTGAATGGGACGGCTTCTTGTAATTACACCTGCTCGCCACTGCGATGCCTACGGTGAGCAAGTAAACAATGGAGAGAAGACTGCGCTGCCACGAGCGCAGCCTTCTCTTCAACCAGCCGACAGACCCCCGCAGATCTGATTATTGATGACCTATCCTGAGGATAGGTCTCAGTAAAAATATCTCAGAAAACCCATTTACGAGAGTCAAGACTTTAACTTTTCATTAAAGGGGTTGTCCCACGACAAATAGTCTACAGTTTTCAAACCAGCACCTGGATCTTAGTACTTTTCTAATTGCATGTAATTAAAAAAATGTTGTATAGCTACTCAGTTATGCCATAAAATGTAACTGTATAGCTCCACTTATTTTCTTATTTCTTTGTCCTGCTCACTGGGAAGGCCGCACATGCTCAGTTTAATCTTTCAACTACCTCCTGAGCTGTGATGGGGAGAGCATGGACACGCCCCCTGAGCTGTGATAGGCAGAGCTGAGACACGCCCCCTTAACTGTAGCTTAGAGGACACTCCCTTGAGCTGTCAGCTTGATTTAAATCTAACAGAGCAATGAATGGGGAGATTTCTGGATCCATGTGAAGTACAGGGCTGGTTCTAGCTTTGTTAGGAAAGGTATTGTCATGTACTATATGGTACTATATGATGTCTGATTTTTATTTTTTACATTAGTCATGGGATAACCCCTTTAAGTTCAAAAATACCCCTTGTTTTAAAGAATTTGTCCTTTTTGTACATTATGTGTACAGGTAAGTAATCATGTGCCATTTGCATTTCAACAGGAGTTAGTTGAAACTGTATCGTGTGGTGGAAACCTACTGATGAATATTGGTCCCACTCATGATGGTCGAATTCCTGTTGTATTTGAAGAGCGTTTGAAACAGATGGGGAAATGGCTTGATGTTAATGGAGAGGCCATTTATAGTACAAAACCTTGGAGAGCTCAGAATGATTCGGTGACACCAGGAGTTTGGTAAAAAAACAACCATATTTTCTTTTAAAAACTCAGAAAATGTTTGGTTATGATTACTAATGGTATTATCTGGGAACAGACTTTTCATTTTCCCTGTGCTTCGCCTGCCAGGCCCTGCAACTTACTATTGTACTTGTGCTTCTCTTTTGGTCTCATTCGGATATCACCGTACTGGTTATTTGACTGCTTCCTCTGTGTCTACTGGATATCAGTTGGCATCAGTCAGTCCTATGTGATAGCTGAAGGGGCTTCCAGCATTGGAACTAGCTCTGTAAATGTAGAGGAAACCACATCTCTGTGCTGGGTTACCGCAGCTCAGCTCCCATTGAAATGAATGGGAGATGACGTATGGTACGGGCACTACACTTTAAACAGAGCTGTGGTTACCTCTACATTCACAGGAGGCTGCAGGGAACAGCTGATCAGTAGGGATGCCAGGTGTTGGGCCCTCACCGATCGGATAGTAATGACCTACATCCTGAGGATAGGTCATCAATATCGGGAGCATGGAAAACTCTAAGACACAATAAGGTTTTCTGTAATGGCGGTATTCCATACCCCTCATGGTTTTTCCCCATCAGCTTTTATAGTATGATGGTGCAACTCTACAAAAAAGACTTCCTATAGAAGCCAAAACAGTTTCTAACTCTACATCTTTAAGGGGGTTAACATTTCCCAGCTGAAATTGGCCATGCATACCTGCTAACTATTCCATTAATGTCCATAATAGATATTAAAGCAGTCCAGCTGTTTCCATCTCTCCAATAGACTATACACTGTGTGCAGAATTATTAGGCAAATGAGTATTTTGACCACATTATCCTCTTTATGCATGTTGTCTTACTCCAAGCTGTATAGGCTCGAAAGCCTACTACCAATTAAGCATATTAGGTGATGTGCATCTCTGTAATGAGAAGGGGTGTGGTCTAATGACATCAACACCCTATATTAGGTGTGCATAATTATTAGGCAACTTCCTTTCCTTTGGCAAAATAGGTCAAAAGAAGGACTTAACAGGCTCAGAAAAGTAAGTAGAAAATAGTGAGATATCTTGCAGAGGGATGCAGCACTCCTAAAATTGCAAAGCTTCTGAAGCGTGATCATCGAACTATCAAGCGTTTCATTCAAAATAGTCAACAGGGTCGCAAGAAGCGTGTGGAAAAACCAAGGCGCAAAATAACTGCCCATGAACTGAGAAAAGTCAAGCGTGCAGCTGCCAAGATGCCACTTGCCACCAGTTTAGCCATATTTCAGAG
Organism: Bufo bufo; assembly: GCF_905171765.1. NCBI lineage: Eukaryota > Metazoa > Chordata > Amphibia > Anura > Bufonidae > Bufo > Bufo bufo. The sequence goes on from NC_053392.1 coordinate 392,597,940, forward strand.
CTGCAACATCACTGGAGTGCCCAAAAGCACAAGGTGTGCAATACTCAGAGACATGGCCAAGGTAAGAAAGGCTGAAAGACGACCACCACTGAACAAGACACACAAGCTGAAACGTCAAGACTGGGCCAAGAAATATCTCAAGACTGATTTTTCTAAGGTTTTATGGACTGATGAAATGAGAGTGAGTCTTGATGGGCCAGATGGATGGGCCCGTGGCTGGATTGGTAAAGGGCAGAGAGCTCCAGTCCGACTCAGACGCCAGCAAGGTGGAGGTGGAGTACTGGTTTGGGCTGGTATCATCAAAGATGAGCTTGTGGGGCCTTTTCGGGTTGAGGATGGAGTCAAGCTCAACTCCCAGTCCTACTGCCAGTTTCTGGAAGACACCTTCTTCAAGCAGTGGTACAGGAAGAAGTCTGCATCCTTCAAGAAAAACATGATTTTCATGCAGGACAATGCTCCATCACACGCGTTCAAGTACTCCACAGCGTGGCTGGCAAGAAAGGGTATAAAAGAAGAAAATCTAATGACATGGCCTCCTTGTTCACCTGATCTGAACCCCATTGAGAACCTGTGGTCCATCATCAAATGTGAGATTTACAAGGAGGGAAAACAGTACACCTCTCTGAACAGTGTCTGGGAGGCTGTGGTTGCTGCTGCACGCAATGTTGATGGTGAACAGATCAAAACACTGACAGAATCCATGGATGGCAGGCTTTTGAGTGTCCTTGCAAAGAAAGGTGGCTATATTGGTCACTGATTTGTTTTTGTTTTGTTTTTGAATGTCAGAAATGTATATTTGTGAATGTTGAGATGTTATATTGGTTTCACTGGTAAAAATAAATAATTGAAATGGGTATATATTTGTTTTTTGTTAAGTTGCCTAATAATTATGCACAGTAATAGTCACATGCACACACAGATATCCCCCTAAAATAGCTAAAACTAAAAGCAAACTAAAAACTACTTCCAAAAATATTCAGCTTTGATATTAATGAGTTTTTTGGGTTCATTGAGAACATGGTTGTTGTTCAATAATAAAATTAATCCTCAAAAATACAACTTGCCTAATAATTCTGCACTCCCTGTAATGGTGAGTGACCGTACGTGCAGCCAAGCTGGGAACAAGGGACTAGTCGCCCCAATTCTCTGGACTGTTGGGGTGCCATCATTTACATACTGTTTTTGTGGGTGACTTATCAGAAGTTTGGATCCACAAATTGCTAAAATGAAGGAGAGCAGGCCCTCAGCTGATTGCTTTGCCACTTGGGCTTTGCTTGGCTGTCTTTGGAGATGTATCAGAGGGATGTATAGACTCATACATGCTGCAGATTCGTACCTGCTTTAATAGAATCACAAAGAAGAGCCAAACCAATGACCTTGCTCACCTAAGCACTTCTGCATCTGGATCTCCACCCATCAAACCTTGTGACATGTCACTGTGTTGTGTACCGAGACCACAGGAATACACTATAAGCATTTTCAAGCCAAACAGATACATTTGCACTGAACTACAGAAATGTATTTCTTGCTTACTGAATATAGAGCATTGTCATATACATATTTCTGAATACTAATGCATGGTTTATTCCACAGGTATACATGTAGACCTGAAGAGCAGACTGTGTATGCTACATTCCTGAAGTGGCCCTCCAGCTGGAAAATAACGCTTGGAGACCCCAGATCTAGTGGGAAGACGAAGGTCGGTAATAGTTTTTGGTTTGTTGAATACAGTGTGCACTAAATGACATCAATGTATAGGACACCTATATATTGCCCAGAAAGGGTGTCTTGTCTGCAGCTGTCAATCATCAGATTCAATTCAGTCTAAAAGATATATCAATGTCATTCAGTAGTAGAATTTGGTTCATGTTAAAGGTCTTATCTCATTAATCATTTTCCTACCAAAAATCCTGAAAGGCAGTTACTATACGTTATGCCATCAATACCTTTTCCATTATCTTTTGCTTCCACATGTAGCCCTTGGTGGTGCTGCTGCTAATCTGTAGGTAGGGGGTGAGCTCAGGCTGACAATATAGTTCCTTATTACTTTCCATGCAGAAAAAATCTTCTCAGTTATACTGCCATGCTTCTGCAGAGGCTAGACGAGCACGGCGGAAAGCTGTCTCTATTGGCGGCTCTGCATTCAACATTGCAGAATGAAACAATCCTTTTAAATCTGCCCTTTTGTGTCTACCTCTGTTTTAGTGCCTGTTTGTAGAATTGAAAAAAGTGGGAAGTAGAAATTAGGGTCACTGCCAGGGAAAACAAGGGGAAAAAAAGGGAGACTGAGGAAGGAGAATAGGAAATGTGGAAGCGCCAGAGGACTACTAGAGTATCCAAAAATAACAAAAGGAAGAAATTCCCATAGAGAGATAAAAAACTGCTATTGATAGTACAATCGGTATAGGCTGCTACTTAAACAGTCAACTTAAAAAGGGTGAACTGCAAAAAAGACTGGAAACAAAAGTATAAAAGATATGCTAGGAGCGCCAATAACCGTTGGTGCAGTGATTTAATTGAGTATCGTACAGTGCCAACAAATGATAAAAAGGGGTGTAGTGTCCCACTAGGTAAAGGTGGGCACTACACAAGGGTTAATATGTCTATCGCATTAATGTGTTATGTTCATTTCCCTGTGTTATCTGGGTGTCAGGCCTGTTAGGGTGTAGTTCAGCCCCCTAGACATTAGAGGGAGCTAGAGAGCACTGTGTATATATAGGTAGGCCCAGACAGGGGAGAGTTAGTGCAGTCCAGGTGGCTAGTAGTGCAGTCTAGCCTGCCTGAAGTTCCTGAGCCTCTGTTAGATCAGAAGAGTCACCCCAAGAGAAGAGTTTTCCTCCTGGGAGAAACCTGCAGTTCCCTCAAGCAGAGCAGAGCCAGTGTTCCAGCTAAGACAAGTAAGCTGAAAGGCAGAGGAATCATTGAATTAAAGCAAGGGATATATACCTCAGGAAGATTGTTTACCAAGGATAAAAGCCAGCATTAGGGCATATGGGCCTTGGAATATAGCCAGCCAGAATAACTGAGGAATAGTGCAGCCTGGTCTGGAGCGTTGATTTTACCCTCTGAGTATCTTGCAAATTATCTGCCATTTATAAAAAGCCTGCTAATCCGTTACTGCTGCAATGTGGAACTGAACCTGAATTGTACAAAGTTGAACTGTTTTCCAGTAAAGCAACGTTTGGTTCACTATACCATCTGTGTACCTCACTTATTGCTACTGGAAACCGGTGTGCCACCGTTACAGGCACTGGCATCACGATCCTTAAAGGGACCTTGCCCCAGGCACATAAAACGCCTGCAACATCCAGGGCACCTCATCCACCACCAGGCCTGGTCCCTAAATACAGAGTGTGCCCCAGAGGACTCCTGTGCCAGCCTCTCCTTCACGCCTGCCTAGGGTTTTCCTACAGAACTGTGCGTAACCCTCGCTTGCCCATTAACCGTGACCTCACAATCGCAATACCCTGCAGGTCTGGCGTGCTGCAGTGGCCATCATGGATAATAATAAAATAATGAAAGTAGAAGGTGACTTACTTCACCAGGGAGGGAGGTGCAAGATAAGCTGAAGACACTTGTACCCACTCCTCCCTTGCCGAGATCGCCGTGAGAGTATGGTAGACTTCAGTATCCCAATGATATAGCAGGGACTTCAATTGAGGCTTAGAAAGCCTTTTATTTTAAATAAGCTCAATGCAGTTCGGGGACAATAGCAAATCTCCTTCTTCAGGAGTATAAGGACATACACATAACATAAAATGCCCATTTAGCATGGTTTTGTATAGAGGCGCACACAGTTTGTGCCTCACAGATTCATATAGAATGTGTATCACTTTGGGTATAATGCAGGTATTCTCCCCTAGAAACAGTGCTACAGGGGCACCATACAGGGAGACTCTAAGTTTTAGAACCTACATATTGTGGTTTTATATGAAGGCGCACAATATCTCATGCCGCATTACGGATGTAAAAGCATTGCTTCTATAGGAGAGGTATCGCATGTGAGGAACGCAAAGTTTGAGATTTCATTACATAGGTTTATAGTAAGAACCACAGGGACTCCACGTGTTTACATCTGTATGCTACATTGATTACCGACCCTGGTTGTTACTCCCAAACCTTTATGCTCTTCTTTTACTTTTCCTGCCAGCTACCCATCTTCCCATATTTTTATTTTTATACAGTGTCATAAAAAGAAGTTGCTGAACAGGACTCATTCATAAAAACTTTCTTTTCAAAGGGTGGTTTCACACACTGCTTTCTGTGACACTTTTTGATGCAGTTTTTTTCTAGCCAAAGCCAGAAGTGGGTCAGAAGAGAATGAAAAATATAAAGGAAGGATTTATACTCCTCCTTCCTGCAGGATCCGTTTCTGGCTTTGGCTGAAGTATGTGCAGTTTATCTAAAAACTCCCCGATATTCTGATATGGATCTGTAAACCATTCAAGTGCAGAATGTAAACTGTCTGTATGGTTTCACATTAAGAAGTTTCTGTAATATTGAGGTTTTTGTGTTATAAAAGTGCGTTTGCTGACTGGCTGAAAATGATTGCAACAAAGGTAACATAGAAATATAGAATGTGTCGGCGGATAAGAACCATTTGGCCCATCTAGTCTGCCTAATATACTGAGTACTATGGATAACCCCTGGCCCTATCTTATATGAAGGATGGCCTTATGCCTATCCCATGTATGCTTAGACTCCTTCACTGTATTTGCAGCTACCACTTCTGCAGGAAAGCTATTCCATGCATCCACTACTCTCTCAGTAAAGTAATACTTCCTGATATTACTTTTAAACCTTTGCCCCTCTAATTTAAAACTATGTCCTCTTGTAGCAGTTTTTCTTTTAAATATTCTCTCCTCTTTTACCTTGTTGATTCCCTTTATGTATTTAGCAGTTTCTCTCATATCCCCTCTGTCTCGTCTTTCTTCCAAGCTATACATGTTAAGGTCCTTTAATCTTTCCTGGTAAGTTTTATCCTGCAATCCATGTACTAGTTTAGTAGCTCTTCTCTGAACTCTCTCCAAAGTATCAATATCCTTCTGGAGATATGGTCTCCAGTAGAGATGACCTTGCGGTTCGCCCGGCGGTCGTTTTGCGGTAAACTTTGCGTGTTCGCAATTCGCCGAACATGCGAACATATGGAGTAATTCGCGCCCGCCATATTCTTTTACATTGTAAAGAACTTTGACCCATGACACACCCATCAGGTGGTACAGGACAGCCAATTGAGACATTTCAGCACATGGACATCCCCCCTACCTTATAAATAAACCTGATCTGGCCGCCATTTTACATTCAGTGTTTTGCCAGTGTAGGGAGAAGTTGCTGTGTGGAGCAGGGACAGGCTGTTAGGGACACCAAACGCTATCTAATAGGGCCACAAAAGTCCTTTTAAGGACTAGTATAGGTGTTCTATCGATAGGTGTGATGCACCGAGGGGTGCGACATACTTTTATGAGTCAAAAACACATAGATGTATATAGTGATCACCTGGAAGTCTAGGGGCTTGGGGCTTACTAGGAACATTTTTATATAGGGTAAGGTTCCGGACGGGGTCGCTCTTATCAGGGCGGGTGGTCTGTGGTTAGGCTATCAGGGCCAGAATAGCCCCCCCTGTAGGGCAATATCAGAGACAGTTCTTTGCCCACCCTGTCCTTCAATACCACATCATCATCTAGCCCAGGGATGGATGGTGTTTGCTTTCCCTCCTGGATTCATCGATGTGCACTGGAACCCCCCGGATTGTGGTAGGACATATGGTTTCTGATTTGGTGCCGCCGAGCACCTGATTTAGTGCCGCCGAGCACTTGTCATTGCCTACCACATCTATGCTTTTTGCTTAACTTTAATAATTTAATTTATTTTCATTTTGAGGGATGTCTTTTCCATTCACACGTCCGCAAAATGGGTCCGCATCCGTTCCGCAATTTTGCGGAACAGGTGCAGACCCATTTATTTTCAATGGGGCCGGAATGTGCTGTCCGCATCCGCATTTGCGGATCTACATCCGCATTTGTGAATCCGCACTTCCGCATCGGTGCTTCCGTTTCCGCCAAAAAATAGAACATGTCCTATTCTTGTCCGCAATTGCAGACAAGATTAGGCATTTTCTATTATAGTGTCGGCGATGTGCGGTCCACAAATTGCGGAATGCACATTGCGGGGTGTCCGTGTTTTGCAGATCCGCAAAACTCTTACAGACGGGTGAATGGACCCTCCTAGTAAAATTATTAAAGGTTACGTTTTATCTTTATGTATATTCTAATGGATTGCCTTCCTTGTACAATGTTATAATATACTTTCTATGTTAGAAAGTATATTATAGTGCATTTGTATTGTGCGGCAGTTGTGTGCGGTTCTGCTGCGATACTGCAGGTATATAGAGGGACAAGCGTTATTGGAACAAAAAATTTCTACCGGTGTGATATACCAGTCGTCCCACAAAAAAACTAATTGAAGCGGGGCGTTATATACTAATATACTTTCTTTATAGTGCATTTGGGTACTGTATAGTGTATTTGCGCATGCGCGTACGCAAAAATTATATTGCCGATATTTCGCATTGAAAAAAATAATGAATGGAGATCGCAAATTCGAATAATACATCTGGTATGTCACTGTCCATGTTGTGGGACTATTTGTGCACTTCTAGTACTTATTTCTTGGCTGCAAATATGAGCTGAAGGTTTTTCAGGTTCGCCTGCCATTAAAATGAATGGGACCCTCTGCGAACTTGCGGTTCGCGAACATTTGATTGCGAACCGTCCCGGCAGATGTTCGTCCATCACTAGTTTCCAGTACTGCGCACAATACTCCAATTGAGGTCGCATGGACAAAATTATATATAATTATCTTTTTTTGCTATCTGTCATATTTTTGTACTTTTTTTTAGGAGTCAGATAAAGATGCATATGTCTTTTGACATTGACATGTCTGTTCAGCTACTCTTTTCCTTTCAGATTATATCAGGAATATTATGTTTTTTTTATATAGAATTTTTATATACAGTCAAGTCCGTAAATATTGGGACATCGACACATTTCTAAAATTTTGGGCTCTATACACCACCACAATGGATTAGAAATGAAACGAACAAGATGTGCTTTAACTGCAGACTGTCAGCTTTAATTTGAGGGTATTTACATCCAAATCAGGTGAACGGTGTAGGAATTACAACAGTTTGCATATGTGCTTCCCACTTGTTAAGGGACCAAAAGTAATGGAACAGAATAATAATCATAAATCAAACTTTCACTTTTTAACCTCTTCAGGACACATGACGTACCGGTACGTCATGATGTCCTGGTACTTAAGGACATATGACGTACCGGTACGTCATGTGTTGTTCCGATCACTGCCGCCCGGCCGGCTGTGATCGGAACAAGGTGCCTGCTCAAATCATTGAGCAGGCACCTTGGCTAAATGCGCGGGGGGGGGGGGTCTCGTGACCCCCCCATGTCGGCGATCGCAACAAACCGCAGGTCAATTCAGACCTGCGGTTTGTTGCTCTTTCAGCAGTTTCTGATCCGCGGGGATCAGAAACTTTATATGCCTAAAATATAGTTTTATTCACCCACCCCCCCCCCCCGCACCCCCGAATGATTTTATGGCGGCGGGAGGTGCAGGGGGAGGGTTGCGGGCGGTGCGGCAGGCGGGATCGCGATCCCCCGCCCGCCTCCCCCTGAATAATCGTTGGTGTACAGTGGGCACATTGCTGACACCCTGGTATAAACGGCTGACATCTATTATGCAATGTCAGCCGTTTAACCCTTTCCATACCGCGGTCCGTACGTGCCTTTGCAGCCCCCCGATGGAGAGGGAGAGAGCCCCCAGACAGCCCCCAGAGAGCCCCTCTCCTTACCCTTCCCCGTCTGCGCAGTTCTGGCCACTACTGAGCAGACGGGGAAGGTTCCCATGGCAACAGGACACCGTCTCAGGCATCCTGCTGTCCATGGTGCTGAACAGATCTGTGCTAAAGGCATAGATCTGTTCAGACAAAGTGTAAGTAAAATACAGTACAGTACACTATATATTGTACTGTACTGTATTATACAGACATCAGACCCACTGGATCTTCAAGAACCAAGTGGGTCTGGGTCAAAAAAAAAAGTGAAAAAAAGTAAACACATTTATCACTGATTAAAAATGAAAAAAAAAAAAAATTCCCTACACATGTTTGGTATCGCCGCGTCCGTAACGACCTGATCTATAAAACGGTCATGTTACTTTACCCGAACGGTGAACGCCATAAAAATAAAAAATTAAAAACTATGATGAAATTGAAATTTTGCCCACCTTACTTCCCAAAAAAGGTAATAAAAGTGATCAAAAAAGTCGCAAGTACGCCAAAATTGTAACAATCAAACCGTCATCTCATCCCGCAAAAATCATACCCTACCCAAGATAATGGCCCAAAAACTGAAAAAACTATGGCTCTTAGACTATGGAGACACTAAAACATGATTTTTTTTTTGTTTCAAAAATGAAATCATTTTGTAAAACTTACATAAATAAAAAAAAAAGTATACATATTAGGTATCGCCGCGTCCGTATCCACCGGCTCTATAAAAATATCACATGACCTAACCCCTCAGGTGGCCACCGTAAAAAAATAAAAATAAAAACGGTGTAAAAAAAGCAATTTTTTGTCATCTTACATCACAAAAAGTGTAATAGCAAGCGATCAAAAAGTCATATGCACCCCAAAATCAAGCTGTCATCTCATTCCGCAAAAAATGAGACCCTACTTAAGATAATCGCCCAAAAACTGAAAAAACTATGGCTCTTAGACTATGGAGACACTAAAACTTTTTTTGTTTTAAAAATGAAATCATTGTGTAAAACTTACATAAATAAAAAGAATTGTATACATATTAGGTATCGCCGCGTCCGTGACAACCTGCTCTATAAAATTACCACATGATCTAACCTGTCAGATGAATGTTGTAAATAACAAAAAAAAAAAAAACGGTGCCAAAAAAGCTATTTCTTGTTACCTTGCCGCACAAAAAGTGTAATATAGAGCAACCAAAAATCATATGTACCCTAAACTAGTACCAACAAAACTGCCACCCTATCCCGTAGTTTCTAAAATGGGGTCACTTTTTTGTAGTTTTTACTCTAGGGGTGCATCAGGGGGGCTTCAAATGGGACATGGTGTCAAAAAAAACAGTCCAGCAAAATCTGCCTTCCAAAAACCGTATGGCATTCCTTTCCTTCTGCGCCCTGCCGTGTGCCCGTACAGCAGTTTACGACCACATATGGGGTGTTTCTGTAAACTAGAGAATCAGGGCCATAAATATTGAGTTTTGTTTGGCTGTTAACCCTTGCTTTGTAACTGGGAAAAAATTATTAAAATGGAAAATCTGCCAAAAAAGTGAAATTTTGAAATTCTAGCTCTATTTTCCATTAAATCTTGTGCAACACCTAAAGGGTTAACAACAAAGTTTGTAAAATCATTTTTGAATACCTTGAGGGGTGTAGTTTCTTAGATGGGGTCACTTTTATGGAGTTTCTACTCTAGGGGTGCATCAGGGGGGCTTCAAATGGGACATGGTGTCAAAAAACCAGTCCAGCAAAACCTGCCTTCCAAAAACCAAACCGCGCACCTTTCACTCTACGCCCCGCTGTGTGGCCGTACAGTTGTCAGGGCAATAAAGATACAGTCTTGTTTGGCTGTTAACCCTTGCTTTGTTAGTGGAAAAAATGGGTTAAAATGGAAAATTAGGCAAAAAAAAAATGAAATTCTCAAATTTCATCCCCATTTGCCAATAACTCTTGTGCAACACCTAAAGGGTTAACGAAGTTTGTAAAATCAGTTTTGAATACCTTGAGAGGTGTAGTTTATAGAATGGGGTCATTTTTGGGTGGTTTCTATTATGTAAGCCTCGCAAAGTGACTTCAGAGCTGTAGTGGTCCCTAAAAATTGTGTTTTTGTAAATTTCTGAAAAATTTCAAGATTTGCTTCTAAGCCTTGTAACATCCCCAAAAAATAAAATATCATTCCCAAAATAATTCAAACATGAAGTAGACATATGGGGAGTGTAAAGTCATCATAATTTTTAGGGGTATTACTATGTATTACAGAAGTAGAGAAACAAACTTTGAAATTTGCTAATTTTTCAAAATTTTTGGTAAATTAGGTTTTTTTTTTATGCAAAAAAAATTATTTTTTTGACTTCATTTTACTAGTGTCATGAAGTACAATATGTGACGAAAAAAACTATCTCAGAATGGCCTGGATAAGTCAAAGCGTTTTATAGTTATCACCACTTAAAGTGACACTGGTCAGATTTGCAAAAAATGGCCTGGTCCTTAACCCCTTAAGGACCGGGCTCATTTTCACCTTAAGGACCAGGCCATTTTTTGGAAATCTGACCAGTGTCACTTTAAGTGCTAATAACTTTAAAACGCTTTGACTTATCCAGGCCATTCTGAGATTGTTTTTTCGTCACATATTGTACTTCATGACACTGGTAAAATGAAGTCAAAAAAATTATTTTTTTTGCACAAAAAAATACCTAATTTACCAAAAATTTGGAAAAATTTGCAAATTTCAAAGTTTCAGTTTCTCTACTTCTGTAATACATAGTAATACCCCAAAAAATTGTGATGACTTTACATTCCCCATATGTCTACTTCATGCTTGAATTGTTTTGGGAATGATATTTTATTTTTTGGGGATGTTATAAGGCTTAGAAGTTTAGAAGCAAATCTTGAAATTTTTCCGAAATTTACAAAAACTCAATTTTTAGGGACCAGTTCAGGTTTGAAGTCACTTTGCGAGGCTTACATAATAGAAACCACCCAAAAATGACCCCATCTAAGAAACTACACCCCTCAAGGTATTCAAAACTGATTTTGCATACATTGTTAACCCTTTAGGTGTTGCACAAGAGTTATTGGCAAATGGGGAGGAAATTTGAGAATTTGATTTTTTTGTCTAATTTTTCATTTTAACCCATTTTTTCCACTAACAAAGCAAGGGTTAACAGCCAAACAAGACAGTATCTTTATTGCCCTGACTCTGCTGTTTACAGAAACACCCAATATGTGGCCGTAAACTACTGTACGGCCTCACAGCGGGGCGTAGAGTGAAAGGTGCGCTGTTTGGTTTTTGGTAGGCTGATTTTTATGGACTGGTTTATTTACACCATGTCCCATTTGAAGCCCCCTGATGCACCCCTAGAGGAGAAACTCCCTAAAAGTGACCCCATCTAAGAAACTACACCCCTCAAGGTATTCAAAACTGATTTTACATACGTCGTTAACACTTTAGGTGTTGCACAAGAGTTATTGGCAAATGGAGATGAGATTTGAGAATTTCATTTTTTTGCCTAATTTTCAATTTTAACCCATTTTTTTCACTAACAAAGCAAGGGTTAACAGCCAAACATGACTGTATCTTTATTGCCCTGACTCTGCCATTTACAGAAACACCCAATATGTGGCCGCAAACTACTGTACGGTCACACAGCGGGGCGTAGAGTGAAAGGTGCGCCGACTGTTTTTTTGACACCATGTCCCATTTGAAGCCCCCCTGATGCACCCCTAGAGTAGAAACTCCATAAAAGTGACCCCATCTAAGAAACTACACCCCTCAAGGTATTCAAAACTGATTTTACAAACTTTGTTAACCCTTTAGGTGTTGCACAAGATTTAATGGAAAATAGAGACACAATTTCAAAATTTCACATTTTTGGCAGATTTTCCATTTTAATATTTTTTTTCCAGTTACAAAGCAAGGGTTAACAGCCAAACAAAACTCATTATTTATGGCCCTGATTCTGTAGTTTACAGAAACACCCCATATGTGGTCGTAAACCGCTGTACGGGCACACGGCAGGGCGCAGAAGGAAAGGAATGCCATACGGTTTTTGGAAGGCAGGTTTTGCTGGACTGTTTTTTTGACACCATGTCCCATTTGAAGCCCCCCTGATGCACCCCTAGAGTAGAAACTCCAGAAAAGTGACCCCATTTTAGAAACTACGGGATAGGGTGGCAGTATTGTTGGTACTAGTTTAGGGTACATATGATTTTTGGTTGCTCTATATTACACTTTTTGTGCGGCAAGGTAACAAGAATTAGCTTTTTTGGCACCGTTTTTTTTTTTTTGTTATTTACAACATTCATCTGACAGGTTAGATCATGTGGTAATTTCATAGAGCAGGTTGTCACGGACGCGGCGATACCTAATATGTATTACATTTTTTTAATTTATGTAAGTTTTACCCAATGATTTCATTTTTAAAACAAAAAAAAGTTTTAGTGTCTCCATAGTCTAAGAGTCATAGTTTTTCAGTTTTTGGGCGATTATCTTAAGTAGGGTCTCATTTTTTGCGGGAGGAGATGACGGTTTGATTGGCACTATTTTGGGGTGCATATGACTTTTTGATCGCTTGCTATTACACTTTTTGTGATGTAAGATGACAAAAAATTGCTTTTTTTACACAGTTTTTTTTTTTTTTTTTTTTACGGTGGTCACCTGAGAGGTTAGGTCATGTGATATTTTTATAGAGTCGGTCGATACGGACGCGGCAATACCTAATATGTATACTTTTTTTTTATTTATGTAAGTTTTACACAATGATTTCATTTTTGAAACAAAAAAAATTATGTTTTAGTGTCTCCATAGTCTAAGAGCCATAGTTTTTTCAGTTTTTGGGTGATTATCTTAAGTAGGGTCTCATTTTTTGCGGGATGAGATGACGGTTTGATTGCTACAATTTTGGCGTACATGCGACTTTTTTGATCACTTTTATTACCTTTTTTTGGGAAGTAAGGTGAGCAAAATTTCAATTTCATCATAGTTTTTTATTTTTTATTTTTATGGCGTTCACCGTTCGGGTAAAGTAACATGACCGTTTTATAGATCAGGTCGTTACGGACGCGGCGATACCAAACATGTGTAGGGAATGTTATTTTTTTAATTTTTAATCAGTGATAAATGTGTTTTTGGATTTTTACTTTTTTTTCACTTTTTTTCACTTTTTTTTTTACCCAGATCCACTTGGTTCTTGAAGATCCAGTGGGTCTGATGTCTGTATAATACAGTACAGTACAATATATATTGTTCTGTACTGTATTTTACTTACACTGAACAGATCTATGCTTTCAGCACAGATCTGTTCAGCACCATGGACAGCAGGACGCCTGAGAGGCGTCCTGTTGCCATGGGAACCTTCCCCGTCTGCTCAGAACTTCGCAGACGGGGAAGGGTAAGGATGGGATCTGGCGGGGGGCTGTCTGGGAGCTCTCTCCCTCTCCATCGGGGGGCTGCAAAGGCACAGCAGCCCCCCGATCGGAGAGGGAGGGAGCTCCCTCTTACTGTTAACTTTTTCCATACAGCGGTCCGTACGGACCGCTGTATGGAAAGGGTTAAACGGCTGACATCGCATCACCGATGTCAGCCGTTTATACCAGGGTGTCAGCAATGTGCTGGCACCCTGGTATACCCACTCTACACCAACGATTATTCAATGGGAGGCGGGCGGGGGATCGCGATCCCGCCTGCCGCACCGCCCGCCTCCCGCACCGCCCCCACCGCCCGCAACACCCCCCCTGCACCTCCCACCGGGCTAAAATCATTCAGAGGTGCAGGGGGGGGGTGATAAAAATATATTTTCGGCACACTAAAGTTTCTGATCGCCGCGGTCAGGGACCGCAGCGATCAGAAACAGCAGAAAGCGCAACAAACCGCAGGTCTGAATTGACCTGCGGTTTGTTGCGATCGCGGACATGGGGGGGTCACGGGACCCCCCCGCGCATTTAGCCGAGGTGCCTGCTCAATGATTTGAGCAGGCACCTTGTTCCGATCACAGCCGGCCGGGCGGCAGTGATCGGAACAACACATGACGTACCGGTACGTCTTGTGTCCTTAAGGACTCGGGAAACATGCCGTACCCATACGTCATGTGTCCTTAAGGGGTTAAGGTGAAATAAGGCTGTGTCACTAAGGGGTTAATATTTGGTTGCAAATCCTTTGCAGTTAATTACAGCCTGAAGTCTGGAACACATAGACATCACCAGATGCTGGGTTTCATCCCTGGTGATGCTCTGCCAGGCCTCTACTGCAACTCTCTTCAGTTCCTGCTTGTTCTTGGGGCATTGTCCCTTCAGTTTTGTCTTCAGTAAGTGAAATGCATGCTCAATCGGATTCAGGTCAGGTGATTGACTTGGCCATTGCATAACATTCCACTTTTCCCTTAAAAAACTCTTTTGGTTGCTTTTGCAGTTTGCTTGGGTCATTGTCCATCTGCACTGTGAAGCGCCGTCCAATGGGTTCTGAAGCATTTGGCTGAATATGAGTAGATAATATTGCCCGAAACACTTCAGAATTCATCCTGCTGCTTTTGTCAACAGTCACATCATCAATAAATACAAGAGAACCAGTTCCATTGGCAGCCATACATGCCCACGCCATGACACTACCACCACCATGCTTCACTGATGAGGTGGTATGCTTAGGATCATGAGCAGTTCCTTTGCTTCTCCATACTCTTCTCCTCCCATCACTCTGGTACAAGTTGATCTTGGTCTCATCTGTCCATAGGATGTTGTTCCAGAACTGTGAAGGCTTTTTTAGATGTTGTTTGGCAAACTCTAATCTGGCCTTCCTGTTTTTGAGGCTCACCAATGGTTTACATCTTGTGGTGGACCCTCTGTATTTACTCTGGTGAAGTCTTCTCTTGATTGTTGACTTTGACACACATACACCTACCTCCTGGAGAGTGTTCTTGATTTGGCCAACTGTTGTGAAGGGTGTTTTCTTCTCCAGGGAAAGAATTCTTCGGTCATCCACCACAGTTCTTTTCCGTGGTCTTCCGGGTCTTTTTGTGTTGCTGAGCTCACCGGTGCGTTCCTTCTTTTTAAGAATGTTCCAAACAGTTGTTTTGGCCACGCCTAATGTTTTTGCTATCTCTCTGATGGGTTTGTTGTGTTTTTTCAGCCTAATGATGGCTTGCTTCACTGATAGTGACAGCTCTTGAGAGTTGACAGCAACAGATTCCAAATGCAAATAGCACAGTTGAAATGAACTCTGGACCTTTAATCTGCTCATTGTAATTGGATTAATGAGGGAATAACACACACCAGGCCATGGAACAGCTGAGAAGCCAATTGTCCCATTACTTTTGGTCCCTTAACAAGTGGGAGGCACATATGCAAACTGTTTTAATTCCTACACCGTTCACCTGATTTGGATGTAAATACCCTCAAATTAAAGCTGGCAGTCTGCAGTTAAAGCACATCTTGTTCGTTTTATTTCAAATCCATTTTGGTGGTGTATAGAGCCAAAAATGTTAGAAATGTCTGCCCTAATATTTATGGACCTGACTGTATATGTGGAATATATGTCTTTCTCAGATCAAGGATTTGTTGTGCTGTAGTTTATGTGGATGGGCAACAGCTTAGGTATGCAAACTAACCACCAGAGACCATGCATCATTGTAGTGATAAGGATTTAAAAAAAATACATCTAGACAAATGCAGCATGCTTTATTTGTCACAGTTGTCCAACCCCAAAACCAGTTTTAGTTTGGACACACCTCATTCAAAGAGTTTTCTTTATTTTCATGACTATGAAAATTGTAGATTCACACTGAAGGCATCAAAACTATGAATTAACACATGTGGAATTATATACATAACAAACAAGTGTGAAACAACTGAAAATGTCATATTCTAGGTTTTTTTAAAGTAGCCACCTTTTGCTTTGATTACTGCTTTGCACACTCTTGGCATTCTCTTGATGAGCTTCAAGAAGTAGTCCCCTGAAATGGTTTTCACTTCACAGGTGTGCCCTGTCAGGTTTAATAAGTTGGATTTCTTGCCTTATAAATGGGGTTGGGACCATCAGTTGCGTTGAGGAGAAGTCAGGTGGATACACAGCTGATAGTCCTACTGAATAGACTGTTAGAATTTGTATTATGGCAAGAAAAAAGCAGCTAAGTAAAGAAAAACGAGTGGCCATCATTACTTTAAGAAATGAAAACTTTGAAAGTAAGGGCTATTTGACCATGAAGGAGAGTGATGGGGTGCTGCGCCAGATGACCTAGCCTCCACAGTCACCGGACCTGAATCCAATCGAGATGGTTTGGGGTGAGCTGGACCGCACAGTGAAGGCAAAAGGGCCAACAAGTGCTAAGCATCTCTGGGAACTCCTTCAAGACTGTTGGAAGACCATTTCAGGGGACTACCTCTTGAAGCTCATCAAGAGAATGCCAAGAGTGTGCAAAGCAGTAATCAAAGCAAAAGGTGGCTACTTTGAAGAACCTAAAATATGACATATTTTCAGTTGTTTCACACTTGTTTGTTATGTATATAATTCCACATGTGTTAATTCATAGTTTTGATGCCTTCATAGTCATGAAAATAAAGAAAACTCTTTGAATGAGAAGGTGTGTCCAAACTTTTGATCTGTACTGTATGTGCCTTGCAAAGGTATTCACCCCCCCTTGACTTTTTTTCATGTTTTGGTGTCTCACAACCTGGAATTAACATGGATTGTTTGAGGATTTGCATCATTTAATTTACAGAACATGCCTACAACTTTGAAGATTTTTTATTTTATTTTTTATTGTGAAGCAAACAACAAATAGGACAAAATAACAGAAAAAGTCAATGTGCATAACTATTCACCCCCCTAAAGTCAATACTTTGTACAGCCACCTTTTACAGCTCCAAGTTGCTTTGGATAAGTCTCTATGAGCTTGCCACATCTTACCACCGGGATTTTTCCCATTCTTTCTTGCAAAACTGCTCCAGCTCCTTCAATTTGGTTGGTTTGCGCTTGTGAACAGCAATCTTTAAGTCTGACCACAGATTTTTTATGGGATTGAGATCTGGGCTTTGACTAGGCCTTTCTAACACCTTTACATGTTTTCCCTTAAACCACTCAAGTGTTGCTTTAGCAGTGTGTTTGGGGTTATTGTCCTGCTGGAAGGTGAACCTCCGTCCTAGCCTCAAATCACGCACAGAGTGGTACAGGTTTTGCTTAAGAATATCCCTGTATTTAGCACCATCCATCTTCCCCTCAACTCAGTTTCCCAGTCCCGGCTGCTGAAAAACATGGTGTTCTTTGGGTGATGTGATGTGATGTGTGGGGTTTGTGCCAGACATAGCGTTTTCTTTGATGGCCGAAAAGTTAAATTTTAGTCTCCTCCATACATTTTGGGAGTCTCCCACATGCCTTTTCACAAACTCACAACTTGCCTTTTTGTTTTTAGCTGAAAGTAATAGCTTTCTTCTGGCCATGTACAGATACTCCAGTCTCTGCTGTGGAATTCTGCAGCTCCTCCAGGGTTACCTTATGTCTCCGTGCTGCCTCTCTGATTAATGCCCTCCTTGCCCGGTCCGTGAGTTTTGGTGGGCGGCCGACTCTTGGCAGGTTTGCTATTGTGCCATGTTCTTTCCATTTGGTTATGATAGATTTGATGGTGCTCCTGGGGATCATCAAAGATTTGGATATTTTTTTATAACCTAACCCTGACTTGTACTTCTCAACAACTTGTTTGGAGAGTTCCTTGGTCTTCATGGCAGTGTTTGGTTTGTGACCTCAGGGGCCTTTCAAAAAAGGTGTGTATATGTAATGACAGATCATGTGACACTTAGATTGCACACAGGTGGACATAATTTCACTAATTATGTGACTTAGGGCTTCCTAACAAAGGGGGGTGAATACATACGCACATGCCAATTTTCTGTTTTCTATTTCTAAACAATAGTCTTATTTATAAATTTTTCATATTTCACTTCACCAACTTAGACTATTGTGTTCTGATCCATCACATAAAATGTAGATTAACAAAACATTGAACTTAAGGCTGTAATGTAACAAAATATGAAAAAGGTCAAGGGGGGTTAATACTTTTGCAAGGCACTGTAGATATAGGGTAAACTGTCACTTGCAACACCACAATCAATTTTTGAGCAGAGGAGAAAGCTACAAAAAAGTTGCATAATCAGTAGATAATTAAAGTGCAAACTGGCATAGACTGATAAGTGAATGTGGGCCAATGCCTTGAAAATTGGGTGTGACTAGTGCAAACCAGTTGTGCTTGTTTCACTGTTCCATTTCATGCCATGTCCTAGAAAATTGAAAGCTATAATTTGATTGTCTTTAAATTGATTTGATTTGAATGGTAATTCAGTGTTTAGTACATGTAGCAGGTCATAATTTACCTCCTATACATGCAGTTTTAAGGTGGTACACAAGAACCAAATCAAGGCACATCAGAGTATGGACAGGGTGGAAAGCATCAATTTCTTCAGGGAGAGCAGATCAGAGGCTGTACTGAATTACATTGAAGCTATAAAAAGCACACAAACACTGCTGCAATAGAAAAGGGTGAATTACACAGGCTGTGTATTTACGTAGAGAAAAGCATGGCAGACTCTGAAGAACAGAAGAGGGAGAAATCACCCAGTCCTCAGCACAGTAAAGAACAAAATAGCAATTTATACAGAGTCTGTAGAAGGGGAAGCAGTGCAGAAATGAAGGGTTAAGTGCCCGCAAGCTATTTAGACTGGGGAAGTGTCATCATCTATAATAGCGTTATAACACACCTCAATCACAGCAAAATTTAGGGAAAAAAACCCTGGATAACCCCTTTTAATAACTACAATAACCAGATTACAAAGAGCTGTTTACAAGGATGATGGCCGGCTGAAAAAACATTAGTAAGAATTAGGGGTGGGCGATATGGCCTAAAATCTATATTGCGATATAATTTTAAGCATGTGCGATATGCGATATATATCACAATATATTCTATATTTCGGGGGGGTTAAACTTTTTTTAAACTTTTTATTTAATAACTATAAGCCTCCTTAGGGGCTAGAACCCTTGTCCTACTCACCCTAATAGAGCTCTATTAGGGTGAATAGGACTTCACACTCTCCCTGCTGCTCTGTGCATAGTGCACACAGCAGCAGGGAGCTAACTATGGCAGCCAGGGCCTCGGTAGGGTCCTGGCTGCCATGGTAACCGATCGGAGCCCCGCGATTACACTGCTGGGGCTCCGATCAAAAGCTACCACCCTCGGGCCACTGCCACCAATGATTTCATCGTGTGGAAGGCAGGGGGGGCCCGCAATTAATGTAATACTTCGAACAGGGGGAGTAGAAGGGAGGGGCTGTGGCCACTGCGCCACCAATGAAAATAGTTAATATGCCCGAATACAAACGTAGCTACCTGCATATGCCGGCCATATCCCATACCTGGCCTCTATTACTGCGCGCCGTGATCCGCCGCAATTACCCCTCCTCCTCTCTGTTCTCATTTGTGGCGCAGTGGCCACAGTCCCTCCCCTCCTCCTCCTAGTCTGTTCTCAATGGTGGTCAGCGGCAGTCGAGTGGGGAGGGAGGGACTCTCTCCTTCTCCACTGTGCCGGCTCAGGAGAACATGGTGAGTGCCGAGAGCGGCGCATGCCATGTTCTACTGCGATATGGCCAGATTTATATAGTTTATATCGCATATCGTCTATATCGCCCACCCCTAGTAAGAATGTTTGTTTGTGAACATTGCCCCCTGTAAACCTTCTAATTAATCAGCTGAAAAATTAACAAATGCTCTTCTGTCACCAGGTCGCATCTTTTATGTGGCTGCATAAATAATTCTTTATCGGCAGGGAGTCATTTCGTGTAAATGGGGATGTGCCGCTGACTTAAACACATGTAGACACTTTTGGTCACCACTCTGTCCAAGAGATGTGGATACTGATGATGATCCCTCCTCTACTATAGCAGATCTGTCATTAGGTACCTCGCTGTCAAACTGTTAGCAGGACACACAGCTATGGCTCACCTGATTAAAACACTGTTTTTCTTTTGTTGAGCCGAGGTTCCTTTCCTGAGTTATGATAATTAATATATTTTTCTTAATATGCAAATTAGGCCTTTGGTGCAATGAGGGCATCACCATTGATGTTGTTGCACCCAAGCTCCGCTGCTTTCTGTGACCAGCCCCTCCCTAGCTGCTTTCATTGACGGGACAGTGGCAAAGCAGTGAGGGAGGGGTTGTCCACAGAAAGGAGCGGAGCTTGGGTGCAACAAGAGAAATGGTGACACCCCCATTGTTCCAAATTGCACCTAATTTGCATATAAAGAAAAATCATAACTCGGGAACAAAGCCTCAGATCAACAAAAAAATAAATAAACTGTTTTAATCAGGAAAACCATTGCTATTTGTCTATGCAAAGAGTTTTATAGGTAGGTCGTTGATGACAGATTCCGTTTAACTTAGTTTTTCTTATAAATTGGTTTTCTAAACTAGGCAACCCCTTTAAAAAATATTAAGAAATTACCTTGCAAAACGATTATAGTAATAATTAACCTACATGAAAAAATTCTTAGCTTTGCACTGTTCTGCTGGCTTTACAGCTGAAATCTTCTAGTACTTTTTGTACTGTGCTATTATCTCACTTCCAATTGAGTAATATTCAGAATTGTATCTATGGCTAAGGTATATGTGTCCTCCCCTATATAGAGCTCTGCACATTAGTTTCAAGCATTCTTACAAACCAGAAAGCACTGTGGGTCTGCTGGAGATAACAGAATGTTGTACTGGGCTATCTCTCGCCATTACATATAGAACGGTGATCGTGGGGATCTCAGAGGTCAGACCCCACTAATTATCCTTTCTTCAATGGATAGGGGATAACTTCTTGTTATTGAATACCCCATTTTATGTTTTGACATAATACAGTATATATGCATGTAGTATAAAATAAAAATCCTCATAAAAATAGAAAATAAGACACACTGACCAGGTTGCTTGATTTCAGTTGATGCTGAAAAAGCATTTGGTCGGTTGCGTACTAGTGATAACCGCCTCTAAAACCGCCCAGAACAGGGCTATACACCGCTGATTTGTGCCGGTGACGTCAGCAGGCTCCCTGCTAGGTGGAAGTCTCTGCCTAACATACTGATGTGAAGCCCAGTATGTCATCAGCTTACAACAAACAGACCTTGCTCTATGTGATGCAGCGCAAGTGTAACGCCCCAGAGTGGCATTTCCACCTTTTTGTGCCCCCACTATCTACAATTTT
This sequence comes from Bufo bufo, assembly GCF_905171765.1. Lineage (NCBI taxonomy): Eukaryota > Metazoa > Chordata > Amphibia > Anura > Bufonidae > Bufo > Bufo bufo. The sequence goes on from NC_053392.1 coordinate 392,618,993, forward strand.
GATCCTGGTTCATCTTATGCATATATTGCCATGTCCTGCATAATGTGTATTCTTATTTCCTTGCAAATGACCAAGTGTAATGTGCCTGGTTCACCAGCAGATAGTGGCAACATTGGCAGAGCTAGTTTCTTTGGAGTGGAACCTTCTACCCATTCCAGCCTTCTCTAGAGAGGGAGATGTTAGTAAGTAGTAGTTGAGCTTACCCCCTGTAAGGGGAAGGTCGTGTGTCGGCCAGCAGAGCACTGTCTGCTCAGCTGGGCCTAAGCTGAGTGCCTCCAAAACAGAGACAGAACTAAAGACAAAGATAAGAGAAAGATACAGATCCGGATACAAATAAGTTAAGTTGCAGCATACAGAAGAAAGAGAAGAGTTCCTGAAGAGTTCCAAGTAAGATGTAGCAAAACTGAATGTGTTTGCCTGCCAGAAGTTAAGCCTAAATCTGCTGATGACCAAGATAAAGTTGGGAAGATTGTTTCCTGATGAAAGTTTTATTCAAGTAAAGCTGGTAACTACTTTAATACCAGTCTGTACTTAATTTATTCTGCAAATCCGTCAACTATTCACCCTATTATCACTGCTTCGGACAACCACACTTGGGGTTCCGGATATCCAGGTAGGAGCACCGTGACAATTGCAAAAGCCGCACCTTAAGGGACACTATAATAATTCCAGCAGAAACATTAACCCTTACAGAGAATTATATTTATTAATATCTTAACATAAATGACGGACAAACATCAATCACTACGGTCAGAATACCACCGTCTAAGGATGGCCACTAATGGGTAAGGGGGGAGAAAAAAATCCCTAAACTCATACCCTAAACTACACCTTAGCCCAGGGACGGCCCCTAATGGTGGGGACTCCCTGTCCTCGAACCTCGGCTAGCACCTCCTAGTAGGCCCTCGGAAGATGACGACGGCTAGGGTACTAGCCTGGTGGTAGATTACCGATGGCTAGGGTAATGGCCTGGTGGTAGATTACCGAATGGACATACACAACAACGAGATGAATTCTGTATACGACCCTAATGATACTGGTACTGATCAGAAGGTACAAAGTACATCAAGAAAACTAAAAACACACCCTATAACGAAAGTGTGATAATTACACTAATAATAACAAAAAAAAAACAACGCGTTTCCCCCACGGTGTGGGATCATCAGGGGGTGGATGAAAACGAATAATCAGATCAATAGTAAAGATGGCGGAGAACCATAGTATAATGCGAGCTCCGCAAGGCGGGTGTAGAGTACCGATTTAGATACACCGGTGTAAACTCAGTATATGATAATAAATAGTTAGGACCCACAGATAATAGTGAGAGGAGGAGGGAGACCGCCAATCCTGCGACCCAAGAATAGAAAGATATTTACTTACTTACAGTCATAAGTACGGGGAAGCCTCTGTGGGAGAAGAACATAGACAATTGTATGCTGCTGGTCATTATCTGTACATTAAATACAGCCGCCACCAATTAACACCTTGATCACACATATGACTCACTCTGTCAGCGAAATGCCAGTCGTCAGTCTGAGTCAAATATGGTGGGCAGATATAACACGGGGTGCTAAAGTGGCACTATAGGCCACAATAACATTGCCCAGCAATTCAAGCGTCGGGCCAGATCAATGAATTGCGACCTATAGCTGTGGGAAAGAAAACAGCTAGTGCCGGCAGTATGTATAATTACAATCAGAGGCCACCATATTAAAATACCCAAGGGAAATAGCGGTACCTCAAGATTGACTGCTAGATGGTCAAACAATCAAGTGGATTAGTCCCCACTTCAAGTCACCTGCATTGTACAGAAAAACATATTAAGTAAAGCTAATCTGTCTTGGAGTTGGCCCACACAGCCCATATCTTACTCACAGTCATTGCAGGTCCACTGCTATGCACATCATGCTGTCCCCATTTAAATATCCCTTCTGGCCTATCCTGCGTCGCACCGATAGTGATGTTACTTCCCCTAGGGTCGGTGGTAGTGATTATCAACTGCGTGCGTTCCACCTTGGAACGCACGCGGAGGTGGCAGTTTCCGGCGGATGTGAAAGAAGTAATTACCGCTGTGACTAAACAGGAGCCGGGCTGTGGAGCGCATTACGTCACTTCCGGCAGTTGAGACGCATCGCCCATCCGGTCTATGGACCGCAGAACTCAACTATACCGGCATCGGAGCCCCAGGCAGGACACTGTGGATACCGTTGGCAGGGAGGCAGTGACTCACATAAGTGAGGGTGGCTGATTTAGTGAAGTTAAATGGCTGCCCGCATATATCCTATCAAATGTGGCGGAGCACGCACAGGATAGGACGGGACAGGGAGGAGAAATGTGAAGATCATGGTGAAGGGCAGACCGTCAATAAAGGATATTAGTGCCCAGTCATGATCAGGAATGGGCATTCATAGTTCCAGTGAACCAGTTTATGTCCACTGTGCACGATAGATTAACAATTAAGATGCTTCACACACCTGGCTAAGTTGTATGGACAATTAAGTAAACTGATGGCCTCACATGCTAGGGAGAGGGGGAAAGAAGAAGGGGATGGGGAGGTAGGAGGGGGGAGGGAGGGGGGCGGCCAGGGACATCCAGCCGAGAGGGTGGCCTAATAAAGGGGATAATGGAGAGGTGGAGGAAGAAAATAAGCTAGGCCTGGAAGATCAGAGGAAGCACGAGAAGGTTAGTCTTTCATTAAGACCCAGGGGGGACTGGGAACGGAACCTATGGATCCACTCACTCTCCTTCTGTAGGATCCTTCTATCCCAGTCTCCCCCACGGGGAGAAGGGGGTGCCAATTCCAGGACTGTGAATTTGAGGGATCTTGGGTCCCCCCCATGGAAATCATTCACATGGGTGGCTACCGGTGTCATTTCCTTCTTCACAACATTATTGACATGCTCAAGTACCCTCCTCCTTCCTTCTCTCACTGTCTTCCCGACGTAGTCCTTGGGGCATGGACATTGACATAGGTAGATAGCACCTTTGGACCTGCAGTTAATGAAGTCACGGACCTGGAACGTCCGGCCAGTCACCGAGCATGTAATGATGTTAGCGGTGGACATGTAATCACATGCCTTACATGAGCCACATTTAAAAACACCTACAGGCTTGCGATCTAGCCATGTGCCTGCCTTCGCGGGTGGTGTAAAGTGGCTACGCACCAGACGATCCTTAAGGCTCCTGCCACGTCTATAAGAAACGGCGTGATACTCGGTGACTATGTCGGACAGATCAGGATCCATCCGTAAGATAGACCAATATTTACTCAGGACATGCTTGACCTCACGATTGGCCACATCAAAATCTGAAATAATACGCAGAGGCTGGGGGCAATCCACAATTCTGCGTTTAGGGACTAAAAGGTCAGTCCGGTCACGCGCCAACGCGTGCTTAAAAGCATCTCTCAATACCGGTTGTGGATACCCCCTAGCCCTAAATCTCTCTTGTAAACCCCTTGCCTCACTGAAGTAGGACGCGCCATTGGAGCAGTTTCTCCTATGGATGGATCCTGATCTGTCCGACATAGTCACTGAGTATCCCGCCGTTTCTTATAGACGTGGCAGGAGCCTTAAGGATCGTCTGGTGCGTAGCCACTTTACACCACCCGCGAAGGCAGGCACATGGCTAGATCGCAAGCCTGTAGGTGTTTTTAAATGTGGCTTATGTAAGGCATGTGATTACATGTCCACTGCTAAGATCATTACATGCTCGGTGACTGGCCGGACGTTCCAGGTCCGTGACTTCATTAACTGCAGGTCCAAAGGTGCTATCTACCTATGTCAATGTCCATGCCCCAAGGACTACGTCGGGAAGACAGTGAGAGAAGTAAGGAGGAGGGTACTTGAGCATGTCAATGATGTTGTCAAGAAGGAAGTGACACCGGTAGCCACCCATGTGAATGATTTCCATTGGGGGGACCAAGATCCCTCAAATTCACAGTCCTGGAATTGGTACCCCCTTCTCCCTGTGGGGGAGACTGGGATAGGAGGATCCTACAGAAGGGGAGTGAGTGGATCCATAGGTTCCGTTCCCAGTCCCCCCTGGGTCTTAATGAAAGACTAACCTTCTCGTGCTTCCTCTGATCTTCCAGGCCTAGCTTATTCTCTTCCTCCACCTCTCCATTATGCCCTTTTATTAGGCCACCCTCTCGGCTGGATGTCCCTGGCCGCCCCCCTCCCTTCCCCCTCCTACCTCCCCATCGCCTTCTTCTTCTTTCCCCCTCTCCCTAGCATGTGAGGCCATTGGTTACTTAATTGTCCATACAACTTAGCCAGGTGCGTGAAGCATCTTAATTGTTAATCTATCGTGCACAGTGGACATAAACTGGTTCACTGGAACTATGAATGCCCATTCCTGATCATGACTGGGCACTAATATCCTTTATTGACGGTCTGCCCTTCACCATTATCTTCACATTTCTCCTCCCTGTCCCGTCCTATCCTGTGCGTGCTCCGCCACATTTGATAGGATATATGCGGGCAGCCATTTAACTTCACTAAATCAGCCACCCTCACTTATGTGAGTCACTGCCTCCCTGCCAACGGTATCCACAGTGTCCTGCCTGGGGCTCCGATGCCGGTATAGTTGAGTTCTGCGGTCCATAGACCGGATGGGCGATGCGTCTCAACTGCCGGAAGTGACGTAATGCGCTCCACAGCCCGGCTCCTGTTTAGTCACGGCGGTGATTACTTCTTTCACATCCGCCGGAAACTGCCACCTCCGCGTGCGTTCCAAGGTGGAACGCACGCAGTCGATAATCACTACCACCGGACCCTAGGGGAAGTAACATCACTATCGGTGCGACGCAGGATAGGCCAGGAGGGATATTTAAATGGGGACAGCATGATGTGCATAGCAGTGGACCTGAGGAGGAGACAACATGGAGGACCTACAATGACTGTGAGTAAGATATGGGCTGTGTGGGCCAACTCCAAGACAGATTAGCTTTACTTAATATGTTTTTCTGTACAATGCAGGTGACTTGAAGTGGACTAATCCACTTGATTGTTTGACCATCTAGCAGTCAATCTTGAGGTACCGCTATTTCCCTTGGGTATTTTAATATGGTGGCCTCTGATTGTAATTATACATACTGCCGGCACTAGCTGTTTTCTTTCCCACAGCTATAGGTCGCAATTCATTGATCTGGCCCGGCGCTTGAATTGCTGGGCAATGTTATTGTGGCCTATGGTGCCACTTTAGCACCCCGTGTCATATCTACCCACCATATCTGACTCAGACTGACGACTGGCATTTCGCTGACAGAGTGAGTCATATGTGTGATCAAGGTGTTAATTGGTGGCGGCTGTATTTAATGTACAGATAATGACCAGCAGCATTCTTCTCCCACAGAGGCTTCCCCGTACTTATGACTGTAAGTAAGTAAATATCTTTCTATTCTTGGGTCGCAGGATTGGACGGTCTCCCTCCTCCTCTCACCATTATCTGAAGGTCCTATATATTTATCATATACTGAGTTTACACTGGTGTATCTAAATTGGTACTCTACACCCGCCTTGCTGAGCTCGCATTATACTATGGTTCTCCGCCATCTTTACTATTGATCTGATTATTCGTTTTCATCCACCCCCTGATGATCCCACACCGTGGGGGAAACGCGTTGTTTTTTGTTTGTTATTATTAGTGTAATTATCACACTTTCGTTATAGGGTGTGTTTTTAGTTTTCTTGATGTACTTTGTACCTTCTGATCAGTACAAGTATCATTAGGGTCGTATACAGAATTCATCTCGTTGTTGTGTATGTCCATTCGGTAATCTACCACCCTAGCCATCGGTAATCTACCACCAGGCTAGTACCCTAGCCGTCGTCATCTTCCGAGGGCCTACTAGGAAGTGCTAGCCGAGGTTAGAGGACAGGGAGTCCCCACCATTAGGGGCCGTCCCTGGGCTAAGGTGTAGTTTAGGGTATAAGTTTAGGGATTTTTTCTCCCCCCTTCCCCCTTACCCATTAGTGGCCATCCTTAGACGGTGGTATTCTGACCGTAGTGATTGTTGTTTGTCCGTCATTTTATGTTAAGATATTAATAAATATAATTCTCTGTAAGGGTTAATGTTTCTGCTGGAATTATTACTTCTTCATTTTTGACCCATTATATACATATATCTCCACCCGCTGGAATTAACGGACACTATAGGCAACCCTTACACCACTCTGGAATTCCTACACCTGGGTCCCACCATCACCTTCCATAAAGGGAGACTTAGTCCCTCGTTGCTGAAATGCAACTGGCGTCACGAAAAAAAAAAATAATATATATCACATAACACCTGTAGAAGAGACTCCGGGCGCGGGACCGGCCTGCTGCATTTATTTTGGCGTCACAATTTGTGTGCCTACTAACTTTATAGCCTATTGGATTTAAAAAACCACATTTTTTTGCGGAGCGAACAGCACAAAACAAAGCGCGCGCTGTCGCCTGAAGAGTTAATTCGCAGTTTTTACATGTAATGGCGCAGCTCCTCCATGCCCAACAAGAGCGGGAAAGTTCAGGAACGACCCCAGCTGAAGCGGGAAACTCTAGCCCTGCTCACCGGGAGCGATGTTACTGCGTGAAGAGAGGAAGTGGAAGTTCTTCCCCTAAAGCCCCTCTCTCATTTCCTGTCTGTGCCCACACCAAAGACAGCAAGATGGCGAGCACATGTCAGCCCAATTGGGGAGGCCTGGTGTAGAGTGGAGAGGACCCTGAGGCTGAACCCGAGCCTGAGGAGATCTATGTGTCCCAGGTACAGCGAGCCCCACCTGACAAGCCAAGGGCATTTCCTGTGGCGGCTTTCCATTCCGCTGCCCAGAAATTCCTACTCCTTTGAGGATCTGAACCCGATGGTCCCCAAGGAGATCATCGACCACGCTAGTAGTTCGTGGGACTACCGGAGGGCGGTAGAAGACTGGCTATCTAGGTCTGAGACCGGCCATAGGCCAGGGATGCTATTTTCGCGTGGAAGAGCGGATGGGTAGTCTGGTTTTCGGTTGAGCGTGGGTCCGGGTTCATCCAGGAAGATCAAACCGGACGGGAGCATTATGTAAATAGCTTTTCTGTGAAGCGGCCCTACCTTCCGCAGAAACGCCACAGTTTATACAAGGGGGAGCCCCTGGAGTTCACCCCTATGGAGTCCTTGCAAGGACCCTTTGCAGTGGCGGTGGTCTGTCTACCCAAGCCCCTTGTGCCTCTTACTTCTCCAGAGGTATGGCCGGAGGAACCAAAGGCCAGGTCGGGTACGCTGCCTGCAGGACTGACTGGATGGCGTGCTCCGCTTCAGGGAACAGCCCCGTACAGAGCCGGAGATGCTCATCTCTGACCTACCTGCACCACCAACCCCTGGATCCTCACAGGCTTGCATCTCATCTACCGCGGTGACCATTAGCTCCACAGTGGTCACCTACCAGTTGCCATGGAAGCTGCGATGAAGAGGGCAGCCATACAAGAGTCGCCTCCAAAGGAAGAGGACTTTCTACCAGAACTCCTACAGCCAGAGATGGCTGGATCCTTTTGGGATTTAAAGATCTGCCGCAGCCTACAAGCTGAGGATGTCAGGTGCAGTCAGGGAGGTGACCACCTGGTCATTACCAGATCCAGCCACAGTAGGGCAGTGGTGCTCCACCACCCAAGCCAGGTTGGACTATAGGCGGCAGGACAGACCCCTTATGTCTTTTTCCAGATCTAGCAGTGAGGAGGATGTCCCGTCATTCTTCTAAGGAGCTGGATCGTTTAATCTACTCTACAGTCTTTAAAGAACAGTGACTTTGGGAGCCACTCTATGGACAGCATCTGAAGGGTGAGGGCCTGTTGGCTTGTTTTATGTGTTCCTTGTTTTTAGGTTGCCTATAGGTTCTGCCCTCACCTGGATGATCATGCTCAGTAAGGCCTCCCCCCCCCCCCCCCCACCATCAGCATTCATATCCCAGTTGCGCAAGGACTGAGCCAATTTTCATTTCTTTTTACAGGTTATTTGAGAGCCCTTTGCTAACAGTTCTCATAACCTATGCTGCTACATTATTGCTACCTATGTGGATTACAAATGACTTTGTGACTTATGTGGATTACAAATACCTTTTATTACCTCATTTGGATTACAAACAATGACATTCCTGTTCCCGTGGATTATAAAAGACTTATTCCACTTAAAGTTACAGTTCGGTGCACTTTACCTTTAAACATTGAAGAAAAATTGACTCTAATGTGATTCAATTATTGCACTGATTTATTTAATTAAAAACATGCCTTATGTATTTGCATTAAAAATTTGCACTAACTTTTTGAATTTTCAGCAACGTTTAAGTATTGGGCCCATTGTGTATTCTTTTGCAGGTGCAACAATGTGATGTGATATGCATTTTTGTATGGATTATGTTTTTGCACTTTTCAGGGCATCAGATAGTTAGCACCCTATGTATTGCTCAGTTATTATGGACTGCCTCTGAGTACGTTAATATATGTTCCAAGCAGATCTAACATCACCTTGCTCATTATGGACTGCCTCTGAGGACACAGAATACTAATGGTTCCTGAGTAACCTGAGCCTATTGCTACACCAGAGAAACCAAGTGGTAAAGTCACAAGCAGGTCTAACATCGTAACCCGTTGCTATTATGTATGGAGAGATTGGCGCGTCTAACCTCATCCTCCAATTATATATGTTTGAGAGCCTTGTGTTGAGCCAAGGTTATTTGTGTCCTAAGGCCTAGTGCACCACCTTAAGGAATTTGTGTGTAGCTACCTGAGTGTTCATCAAGGTGACGAAGCGTAAAGCATTATAAGGCCTTGGTGCTAAGAAGAGAAAACCGGATAAAGCCACCTTTCTATCTGCAGGCATATCAAAGAATGTGGAGGGACTACAGTACACCCTAGAGTGGTGACTTTGGCCAGGTTGTCACTGTAGTATTTAGCGCTTAGTGCATTGTGAGTATTTGGAAGGAAGTAGAAATATTTAGTTGTTTTGCTGTAAGAGGGAAAACCGTTGCAAGATACCCTACTCAGTCAGGTTCCGGGATAGCCCTCTTTTATGTCCGTCTACGTAAGTCTGTTCCTATGCAGCATTTTGTATTTTGTTTCAGGTACCCGAAGAGCATATATCAGTATTTATGTATACCCTAAGCACAAGCCGAGGGCGGCTTCGTTCTTAAGTGCCAGGGAATGTAATGCCCCAGAGTGGCATTACCACCGTTTTGCGCCCCCACTATCTCCAATTTTGATCTTGGGTCATCTTATGCATATATTGCCATGTCTTGCATAATGTGTATTCTCATTTCCTTGCAAATGACTGTTCAAGTGTAATGTGCCTGGTTCACCAGCAGATGGCGGCAATATTGGCAAAGCTAGTTTCTCTGGAGTGGAACCTTGTACCCATTCCAGCCCTCTCTAGAGAGGGAGGTTTTAGTAGTAGTTGAGTTTACCCCGTGTAAGGGTAGAGTCGTGTGTTGGCCAGCAGAGCACTACCTGCTCAGCTGGGCCTAAGCTGAGTGCCTCCAAAGCCAGGAAGAAAGGTTTATCTGGATAAAGATAAAGAGAGACAGAACGAAAGACAAAGATAATAGAAAGATACAGATCCGAATACAAATAAGTTAAGTTGCAGCATACAGAAGAAAGAGAATCTAGCCAACATAGCAGAGCTGAGAGAGTACAGATGTAGCAGGCTGAATGTGTTTACCTGCCAGAAGTTAAGCCTAAATCTGCTGATGACCAAGATAAAGTTGGGAGATTGTTTCCTGATGAAAGTTTATTCAAGTAAAGCTGTTAACTACTTTAATACCAGTATGGACTCAATTTATTCTGCAAATCCCTCAACTATTCACCCTATTATCACTGCTTCGGATGACCACACTTGGGGTTCCGGATATCCAGGTAGGAGCACTGTGCAAAAGCCGCAAAAAAAAAACAAAACAAAAAAAAAAAACTCACATAACACCTGTAGAAGAGACCCCTGGCGCGGGCCGGCTCGCTGCACAAGGTAAGGAGAGAATTAGGACAAGGAAATGCTCAGATGCTTAACTCGTACATGGTAAAGGAGTGAAGGGGAGCTTTTAAAGGAGTTGTGCAGTTTCAAGATATTGATGACCTATCCACAGGATAGGTTATCAATATAAGGGCTCATTCAGACGACCGTAGTGTTTTGCAGACCACACCTGGCCGGCACTATGATAGAAAAAGGAGATTTTTGTATAACTTACCAGTAAAATCTCTTTCTCGCTCTTGATTGGGGGACACAGGAACCGTGGTATAGCTATGTACTCAAGGAGGCGTTGACACTAGTAATAGCTGTTAGCTCCTCCCCTGGAAGCTATACCCCCTCCAGCCTGGAGAGAGAGCTTCAGTTTGTGTACACGCAGTAGGAGAAGCAAGCCAACCAAGAAAAAACATGGAACACCAACCATGCCAAAACCCCCAACAGGGTTCTAACCAGCAACTGCCACAACAATGGCCGAACAACAATACTGGGTGGGTGCTGTGTCCCCCAATGAAGAGCGAGAAAGAGATTTTACTGGTAAGTTATACAAAAATCTCCTTTTCTCGCCCATATTCATTGGGGGACACAGGAACCGTGGGACGTCCAAAAGCAGCACACGGGGAGGGAAAAACCACAGACCAATGGAAGCAAGCGTTCCTGCTGGTATCTAAGAAACTGCCGCCTGCAAGACCATGCGGCCTAAGCAGCGTCCACTGATGTATAAGTATGCACCTGTTAAATGTTTGTGTGTAAGGAGGACCGGTAGCCGCGTTACACAACTGGGCAGCTGAAACGCTAAGCCTCAGAGCCCAAGAAGCGCCCACCGCTCAATAGAGCGAGCCATGACACCTAAGGGCGGAACACCACACCGGGTGCGGAATGGTACAGCATTTGCAGACCGAATCCATCGTGCAATGGCCGCCAATCCCTTGCGTGGAACCTCCGGATGACAAAAAAAAAAAAGGGGGGGGGTTCCGTACGCTGGAAAGGGACTGGAGGCTGCCAATAACGATCAGAGCCCTGACGTCAATGACTTAACTCCCTTCCCTAGGGAGTGAGGAGAGGGATAGTGAAGGAAGGACAATTTCTACATTGATGTGGAAGACAGAGACCACCTTCGGGAGAAAAGGAATGGGCCGGAGAACCGCCTTATCCTTGTGAAGACCCAGGAAGGGTTCTCTGCAAGAGAGCACCCCCAACTTGGACACCCGTCTGGTGGATGTGATAGCCACAAGAAAAACTACCTTCTAGGACAGGAGCCGGAGAGAGATCTCCCCAAGGGCTCAAAGGGAGAAGACTGGAACGCTGAGAGAACTTTATTCAGATCGTAAGGCGGTAAAGGACGGTACGGAGGAACCATATGTGCCACTCCCTGAAGGAAACTTTCCATGGGCACCAGGGGAACCAGAGGATGCTGGAAGCTGCCCCAGGATAGAAGCGCCAACACCTGATCCATCAAGAAAATTAAGGGCTAAACCAAGGTCCACCCTGATTGTAGAAAGGATAGGACCGTGGACAGAGAAAAAACTGAGTGAGGGAATGTCCCGGCTTTCACAGAAGCCCAGAAGGACCGCCAGGTCCTATAATAGATCCTGGGCGGTGCAGGCTTCCCGGCCTGAATCATAGTGCGGATGACGTCTGCCGAAAAAACTTCCTCCACCACGCCGTCAACCCTAAAGACCCTAAATACCAATGCAAGACCGGACCCTGAAAGAAGGTCGTCTGAGTGGAAGTGACGAGGGACATCTAGAAGGAGGTCTGCATACCACGCGCGACGGTGCCAATTCCGACTAGGATTTGTCGGAATGCCCTCCATCTGATCCTCCGTAGAACCCTGGGTAGGAGAGAAAAAACACGTAAGGAGGGAGAACTCCCGCCAAGGAGATGTCAGGGCATCCATGTCGTATGCTTCCGGAACTCCTGCTCGGGAGAGAAGGTGGGGAGCTTTGGTGTAGATACCGTTAGCACACCCAGACCAATGGAAGGAGTCCCCATAGAAGGAGGGATGTGGAGGGCGCCACAGCCCACCAGTCGGGACCGGAGCTTGTTTGGAATGGAAGGCCACCAAAAGAATACCCCGTGCAAATGCAGATGAGGGAAAGTAGTAACATAGGAACTACCAAGGCATGCAGGGTGTCTATGAACCATGATCCAGAGGAGAAAAAGGACAGGGGAAGAATAGGCTAGGTCCAAGCCCATTTCCCATCTGAGACTGGTGCTCTACAGAAGTAGCCAAGGATTAAGTGGCTGCGCAAAAAACTCTGCCTGAGGAGGAAGCCAGGCAAGGAGAGTCGCACTGTATTGCTAGCCCCATACCCCAGCAGAGGAGGGGGCCACCCGCAAAGGCCACCGAACTGGGTGCTAGAAGAGTCCATCACCTGACGAAAGAGCTGAGCAGACAGAACCCAAGTATGTACAGTCATGGCCAAAAGTTTTGAGAATGACCCAAATATTAGTTTTCACAAAGTTTGCTGCTAAACTGCTTTTAGATCTTTGTTTCAGTTGTTTCTGTGATGTAGTGAAATATAATTACACGCACTTCATACGTTTCAAAGGCTTTTATCGACAATTACATGACATTTATGCAAAGAGTCAGTATTTGCAGTGTTGGCCCTTCTTTTTCAGGACCTCTGCAATTCGACTGGGCATGCTCTCAATCAACTTCTGGGCCAATTCCTGACTGATAGCAACCCATTCTTTCATAATCACTTCTTGGAGTTTGTCACAATTAGTGGGTTTTTGTTTGTCCACCCGCCTCTTGAGGATTGACCACAAGTTCTCAATGGGATTAAGATCTGGGGAGTTTCCAGGCTATGGACCCAAAATGTCAACGTTTTGGTTCCCGAGCCACTTAGTTATCACTTTTGCCTTATGGCCCGGTGCTCCATTGTGCTGGAAAATGCATTGTTCTTCACCAAACTGTTGTTGGATTGTTTGAAGAAGTTGCTGTTGGAGGGTGTTTTGGTACCATTCTTTATTCATGGCTGTGTTTTGGGGTAAAATTGTGAGTGAGCCCACTCCCTTGGATGAGAAGCAACCCCACACATGAATGGTCTCAGGATGCTTTACTGTTGGCATGACACAGGACTGATGGTAGCGCTCACCTTTTCTTCTCCAGACAAGCCTTTTTCCAGATGCCCCAAACAATCGGAAAGAGGCTTCATCGGAGAATATGACTTTGCCCCAGTCCTCAGCAGTCCATTCACCATACTTTCTGCAGAAGATCAATCTGTCCCTGATGTTTTTTTTGGAGAGAAGTGGCTTCTTTGCTGCCCTTCTTGACACCAGGCCATCTTCCAAAAGTCTTCACCTCACTGTGCATGCAGATGCGCTCACACCTGCCTGCTGCCATTCCTGAGCAAGCTCTGCACTGGTGGCACTCCGATCCCGCAGCTGAATCCTCTTTAGGAGACGATCCTGGCGCTTGCTGGACTTTCTTGGACGCCCTGAAGCCTTCTTAACAAGAATTGAACCTCTTTCCTTGAAGTTCTTGATGAGGGGGGGGGGGGAGGGAGGGGCAGTGGAGATATTCGAGGAGAAGATGACCTGCTGTGGTCTGCTAGTGCGCAGGTCTACCCCTCAGAATCTCGCACCTGGCAGTTGCGGACTGCGCAGGTGGGGGCTTATCAACCAAACTACCCAGGGGGTGGAATGGGAACAGAGGTCCTGTATAAAATTGCGCCGGCGTAGAAATATCAACCAAACGACCCCAGAGGGTGGATTGGGAAGTTCCAGTTGTCCCCCACTGGAATTGCGCAGGTGGAGAATTATCAACCAAACGACCCAGGAGGGTGGACTGGGAATGTCAGAGGTCCCTTATTGAATACGCTGGTGGAGAATTATCAACCAAACGGCCCCGGAGGATGGATTGAGAATCCTGCAGAGATCCTTTACTGAATTGCGCAGGTGGAGAATTATCAACCAAACGACCCGGAGGGTGGATTGGGAATACTTCAGCTGTCCGTCACTGGATTGCGCAGGTGGAGAATCATCAAGCAAAACGGCCCCGGAGGGCGGATTGGGAACTATGCAAGGTCCCCCTTACCCAAGATAGGACACGGGCCCAGTGTGAGACCACACAGACCGGGTGGCCCTGCGGCTGAGGGGAACCCGTATGTACGCACATTTCCTTATTATTTATAATTTTTTACTAGGAAGCCGGCCTGAATGACGAGAGGCAGGAAGGGGCTAAATCCTCCACTCAAGCACAGTGTACTTAGGGGAAGAACCCCAGATAATCAGGTGTCGGCCTAAGAATGGTGGGTGGCCATGAAGGGTTAAGGCAGTCTCAAGACCGGCTCAGCAGGTGACTGGGGGAGGGGGAGAAGGGCGGGAAGAGTTCGCACCAGAGTGCCCCCCCCAGGGACGAAGGCTGCGGCCCAGCAAGCCGCTGCACTGCTTTTCAGCGAGCGCCCCCCCCCCCCCCCCCATGCTGCACCGGCCATGTCACAGACCGGCCGGACTGACTGGGGCGTTCACCCCGCTTGATAGTGCGTGTCGGGCAGAGAAAAGTGCGGGCCAAAACACCAATGCAGTGCACGGCCGATTGCACTGCAGTTAACCCCTTCTGGAGCGGCGCGCCAGTGTCCGCTCCAAGGGGTGTAAATGTGGGAGGTGTTGGGGAGCGGGAGTCCCCTCTGCATGTGTGACCGAGCGCCTCGGACCAGCGGTGCTCTCCGTCCCCGTATGCCCTGCTGGCTGCCATATTTTGAGCGGGGCGGCAAAAAATCGCGGCCGGAGCACCGAAGCGGTGCCGGACGAACGCAGGGCGGTTAACCCCCTCCGGAGCGATGCGCTTGGCGTCTGCTCCCGAAGGGGTGGAGAAGGGTAGATGCCTTGGGGAGCGGGAGCTGCGCTCCGCTCCCTGCATGTTAATACAGACCCAGCGTACATTAACCCCCTATGTCCTCTGAGGATGAGGGTCCTCAAAACATCAACCAAACGGCCTGTGCCAGAGGGGACTGCTTCAGGGGTGCTGGAATGGCTGCCGGTGCTGGGCTATGCTGAAGCCCTGTCTGTTCGCAGACTATTGCCACCACGAGGGAGGGGCAGACCAACCCAGAGGGTTAAACATACTCACTTAGTCCTGTGTACTCACCTCTCTTCTTTCCTGCCGCCATCTTCACCCCTCCTCTGGTCCAGCAGGGTCACCCCTTCAGCTACTGGCACCCTAGTGGCAGGACGCTGGAAAAGGGGGGCTTGGATGGGTGTCCACTTGGCTGGCGGGATGCAGGGGAGCGAGGCTGCCCTAGTTCACCTTGTCTTCTGTGGGGGAGTCAGCAGTGCGGGTGACCGGCACTGGCACAACTCGACCCCGGGAGAACAGGGAGGCGAGACGTCCACTGTTTTCCCATCTGAAAAAGAAGGAAAAAAATTAACTAAAAATAAAAAATCTTCTTGCCTCCTATTGACACTAGAAAAAACTGAAGTTCTCTCTCCAGGCTGGAGGGGGTATAGCTGCCAGGGGAGGAGCTAACAGCTTTTACTAGTGTCAACGCCTCCTAGAGGACATAGCTATACCCACGGTTCCTGTGTCCCCCAATGAATATGGGCGAGAAATGCCTATTCTTGCAATTGCGGACAAGAATAGGACATGTTTTTTTTTGCGGAGCCTCTCCCTCCCCCCTTGTGATTATCAGAGAAGTTGAAAGATTTAGTATACAGGGAGTGCAGAATTATTAGGCAAGTTGTATTTTTGAGGATTAATTTTATTATTGAACAACAACCATGTTCTCAATGAACCCAAAAAACTCATTAATATCAAAGCTGAATATTTTTGGAAGTTGTTTTTAGTTTGTTTTTAGTTTTAGCTATTTTAGGGGGATATCTGTGTGTGCAGGTGACTATTACTGTGCATAATTATTAGGCAACTTAACAAAAAACAAATATATACCCATTTCAATTATTTATTTTTACCAGTGAAACCAATATAACATCGCAATATTCACAAATATACATTTCTGACATTCAAAAACAAAACAAAAAAAAATCAGTGACCAATATAGCCACCTTTCTTTGCAAGGACACCCAAAAGCCTGCCATCCATGGATTCTGTCAGTGTTTTGATCTGTTCACCATCAACATTGCGTGCAGCAGCAACCACAGCCTCCCAGACACTGTTCAGAGAGGTGTACTGTTTTCCCTCCTTGTAAATCTCACATTTGATGATGGACCACAGGTTCTTAATGGGGTTCAGATCAGGTGAACAAGAAGGCCATGTCATTAGATTTTCTTCTTTTATACCCTTTCTTGCCAGCCACACTGTGGAGTACTTGGACGCGTGTGATGGAGCATTGTCCTGCATGAAAATCATGTTTTTCTTGAAGGATGCAGACTTCTTTCTGTACCACTGCTTGAAGAAGGTGTCTTCCAGAAACTGGCAGTAGGACTGGGAGTTGAGCTTGATTCCATCCTCAACCAGAAAAGGCCCCACAAGCTCATCTTTGATGATACCAGCCCAAACCAGTACTCCACCTCCACCTTGCTGGCGTCTGAGTCGGACTGGAGCTCTCTGCCCTTTACCAATCCAGCCACGGGCCCATCCATCTGGCCCATCAAGACTCTCTCATTTCATCAGTCCATAAAACCTTAGAAAAATCAGTCTTGAGATATTTCTTGGCCCAGTCTTGACGTTTCAGCTTGTGTGTCTTGTTCAGTGGTGGTCGTCTTTCAGCCTTTCTTACCTTGGCCATGTCTCTGATTATTGCACACCTTGTGCTTTTGGGCACTCCAGTGATGTTGCAGCTCTGAAATATGGCCAAACTGGTGGCAAGTGGCATCTTGGCAGCTGCACGCTTGACTTTTCTCAGTTCATGGGCAGTTATTTTGCGCCTTGGTTTTTCCACACGCTTTTTGCGACCCTGTTGACTATTTTGAATGAAACGCTTGATTGTTCGATGATCACGCTTCTGAAGCTTTGCAATTTTAAGAGTGCTGCATCCCTCTGCAAGATATCTCACTATTTTTGACTTTTCTGAGCCTGTCAAGTCCTTCTTTTGACCCATTTTGCCAAAGGAAAGGAAGTTGCCTAATAATTATGCACACCTAATATAGGGTGTTGATGTCATTAGACCACACCCCTTCTCATTACAGAGATGCACATCACCTAATATGCTTAATTGGTAGTAGGCTTTCGAGCCTATACAGCTTGGAGTAAGACAACATGCATAAAGAGGATGATGTGGTCAAAATACTCATTTGCCTAATAATTCTGCACGCAGTGTAGTAAGGAATTTTAAGGTTAAATTATGCAATAACTGACACACCCCTTTTTTCTGTGTTACTACTTTTGTACAATAATAGCAAATTATTTTATTTTTGGCCTTCCAAGACCCACAACTTTATTTTTTTGTAGATATAGGAGGACTTGTTTTCTGTGGGATGAACTGTATTTTTAGTGACACCATTTATTATATACAGTATTTTTCACCCCTAAAAATAATTTTTTAATAATTGTTCTCATAAGACACACCTAGGTTTTAGAGGAGAACAATAAGAAAAAAATTATTTTTATTAGACCTCAGGTCAGACTAGCAGTCAGAACCCTAATGTTAATCAGACATCAGCTCACAGCCCCTATCAGACCCCCAATGTTAATAAGACCCCAGATTAGACCCCCAATCAGACCCCAATGTGAATGACCCCCAATCAGACCTCAGATAAGAACCCCATGCCTCTCATCAGCCCCCATATGAGCCCTCATGCCTCTCATCAGCCCCCATGCCACAGCAAACTTAAAATAAAATAAAAACATTTACCTCTCCTGCTCTGGACGCCGCTACTCCTCACCTACCGCGATCCTCTTCATCCTGCTGCCAGCTGTGCTGTGATCTGACGCGCACAGCCAACAACCGAGGACCAGAAAGCAGTGAGTACAGAGCCTTCACCGATTCCCGGTCCTCCGGTAATAATGAGCGCTTCCATAATGGAAGCGCTCATTAGTATTCACTCCATAAGATGCAGGGACATTTTCCCCCCACTTTTTGGGGGGGGGGGGGGATGTGTCTTATGGGGCGAAAAATACAGTACATATAACTTATTGATAAACTTTTATAAATTTTTTAGAGGGCAGTAATGGATGTGGCATAACTAGCATTTTACTTTTACACCATGGGTCAGTACAATTAGAACAATACCAAATATGTATGCTTTTATTTGATTTTATTACTACTTTTGCATAACAGTAGTTTGTCTTATGCAAAATAAATAGTTTATTTTGCTGCGTTCCAAGAGCCATAACTTTCTCATTTTTCAGTAGTATGTGGGCGTTTTTTTTACACCATGGTGGCTTAGTGGGTTAAATTGAGTGCTGTTATTCTCTAATTGGTTGCGCTGATGGCTTTTTATCAATTAGCACCTGCATCTCTCTCACTTGAGGTCTCCGGTACTGATCTTGCTTTCATTGCCATCTAGGAGGTATGTAGTCTGCTTGTGTTTTTCTATTTTTTTTTCACGTTTCATGTACTGACCCGTTTTTCTTTAGTGTTTTTTCTTGCTTATATTCTTTGTTTGTTAAAATCCTAAAAAGACAAGAAAAAAAAACAGAACAGTAAAGTAAAAAGTGAGATGGTATTTATTGCGATTTAGTGTTATTACAGGCATCACTATTATAGTTATTACAGATATTTGTATCCCTACAACTGAAACAGCCTGTGCAACCATTTTAACTCAATGGGCTCATTTGCATAGACATGGATATTTCCTAGGGATGGGCAATTTTCAACTAAGGATGAAAAACAAAACTATGGGGGAGGTTTATCATCCGCCTATACCACTTTTCTGGTGTAAAACAGTGTAAACCATAGGTGCCAGTGGTGTTTCTATACCGCCCTTTCCACTTTCTGAAAAGGGGGTCTGGAGGCACAGGGAGGCTTTTTTCCCCCCTTATGGGTACTGAGAATCCACAAGAAAAATAATGAAGGCATGATGTATTTTTGTGGAGCATGCTGCAGCAAACAGAGTCTCTTTGGGCCAACTTCTGTGTTCATCTGTTTCTTACCTGGGCATCAATGTGTCATTTATACACGTCAGGACCACACATCACTATAAAGTCCCTTTAGTCCTCAAATAACAAGTTACAGATTGAACTTCTTCTATCATCCACCCACATGACATTGCTAAAAAGTAACTATAAGAAAAACAGAGAAAGACCTGAGAATTTTGTTCTCCCACGCTGAATGCAGATGGGCACATAAACCAACAAGATCCACTGCTGGCAGCTCCCTTTGCAATTGCTGACCAATCACATTCCAGATCCAGATGTGATCGACGGAAGACAAGTCTAGAGATGCTGCAGACCACCTTAGTAAGTTTAGGCCACACATGCTGCTCACAGTAGCATGAGCAACATGCAGCCTGGCATTCTCCCGTTGATAAACAGCTCCAAATTAATATAACGCCAAGCTGTTAATGTAACTGAAATAAAGACTAGGAGGGTCCAGCTATCATATATTTTGTCAGCCCACACTATTATCCCAGGCAGGGCAGTTTCTAGGTTATTTTACCAACAGGGCGGACATTAAAAAAGCGCCCCCCCCCCCCCCCCAAACATTAAATAACAATGACTTAACCAATGTTGCATAGCATACACAGAACAGAAAAGATTTTGCCTGCCCATGGCCTGTGCCTGGTATCGCAGCCTAGCTCAGTTCTGTTGAATGGAACTGAGTTACAATCAAATCCATATCTCATTACAGGTGAGGGTGGTGGAGTTTGTAATCATGGACAACCATTTTAGGTATTTTGGTCTTTATCTACAAAGTGCCTGGAGCAAAACTTATTCTAAAAACATTTTCTTACTGTGCAGCTGTGGTCCAGATGGTGTAGTTCAGATGGTGCTGTCCAGATGGTGTAGTTCAGATGGTGCTGTCCAGATGGTGTAGTTCAGATGGTGCTGTCCAGATGGTGTAGTTCAGATGGTGCTGTCCAGATGGTGTAGTTAACTTGCTGCAGATCTGTGTGTTTCCACTTCTGATGCAGAACAAGCAAGAACCTGTGAATAAAAGAAAGATGACACTATGTAAAAATGCTTACCGTAGACTGAGTTTCAGCTACCACCCAACTCTCCTTTCCAGAAAAGATTTTGCCTGCCCATGGCCTGTGCCTGGTATCGCAGCCTAGCTCAGTTCTGTTGAATAGAACTGAGTTACAATCAAATCCATATCTCATTACAGGTGAGGGTGGTGGAGTTTGTAATCATGGACAACCATTTTAGGTATTTTGGTCTTTATCTACAAAGTGCCTGGAGCAAAACTTATTCTAAAGACATTTTCTTACTGTGCAGCTGTAGTCCAGTTGGTGTAGTTCAGATGGTGCTGTCCAGATGGTGCTGTCCAGATGGTGTAGTTCAGATGGTGCTGTTAAGATGGTGTAGTTCAGATGGTGCTATCCAGATGGTGCTGTCCAGATGGTGTAGTTCAGATGGTGTAGTTCAGATGGTGCTATCCAGATAGTGTAGTTCAGATGGTGCTGTCCAGATGGTGTAGTTCAGATGGTGTAGTTCAGATGGTGCTGTCCAGATGGTGTAGTTCAGATGGTGCTGTCCAGATGGTGTAGTTCAGATGGTGCTATCCAGATGGTGTAGTTCAGATGGTGCTGTCCAGATGGTGTAGTTCAGATGGTGCTGTCCAGATGGTGTAGTTCAGATGGTGCTGTCCAGATGGTGTAGTTCAGATGGTGCTGTCCAGATGGTGTAGTTCAGATGGTGCTGTCCAGATGGTGTAGTTCAGATGGTGCTGTCCAGATGGTGTAGTTAACTTGCTGCAGATCTGTGTGTTTCCACTTCTGATGCAGAACAAGCAAGAACCTGTGAATAAAGGAAAGATGACACTATGTAAAAATGCTTACCGTGAATTTTTTTTCACTATCAAAACGCAAGAAAAGCTATACATATTGGGTTTCGCCGGATTCGTACTGACCTGTAGAATAAAACTAAATGGTCAGTTTTATCGCAAATCAAACGTCGTAATTTAGAAACCCGTAAAACTGTGGTGAAATTGCTTTTTTTTTTGCAATTTCACCCCATTTGGAATTTTTTTCCCGCTTTCCACTACACCGTATGCATTATTAAATGATGGCGTTGGAAAGTACAACTTGTCCCGCAAAAAATAAGCCCTCATATGGCTATGTGAACGGAAAAATAAAAAAGTTATGGCTCTTGGAAGGCATAGAGCGCAAAACAAAAACGCAAAAATTTAATGAAAAAACCCTGTGTCCTTAAGGGGGTATGCTGCATAGCTGATATATATATATTTATTACTGACAATATACGTGTCAGCTATGCAGCATCCATGTGTATGTATATATATAAGAGAAATGGCGGCACTGGACAAAAGTGCTTAGGCGGGTGCAATGTTCAATGGGGACTGACCATAAGCCCCAAGATAATATGGAAAAACGAACTGCACTCCAAAAAATAAATCAAAAAAAGATCATTTATTGACCCATGCGGTGCAACGTTTCATCTCTGAACCTAGAGCCTTTCTCAAGCTTGAGAAAGGCTCTAGGTTCAGAGCCGAAACGTTGCACCAGAAGGGTCAATAAATGATCTTTTTTTGATTTATTTTTTGGAGTGCAGTTCGTTTTTCCATATTATATATATATAGCAGGCTTATACAGCTGAATATGAATAGTACATATGTACAATTATGCTCAGCGCTGTAACTGTACATATAAATTATAATTATACTCAGTATATTATCTATAGTATCATCTGAGACTGAGTATAATTATATATACAGCAAAAGCACTGAGCATAATTATATATATGCACATGTACTATGCAGCTATATATAGGCCTGCCATACTGTCTGTTTTTAACTTAATACTTCTTTAACTGTACCTAACCTGCTGGGGGGCCTGGGCTAGCCTAGTGCCACTTCCTGACTGAATCTGCTGGTGGAGGACCGGAGGCTGAAATCCTGGAGGATTCTGTGCCAGTGCAGTGAGTGACTGAGCAGACAGACTGGAGAGACTAAGAAAATGGCATCCGCCTCGCTCTTCTGCTCCCGCCTGAAGTAATGGACGCACGCAGCAGCGCTGCCTATGACGTCACCCCGCACAGCGCACTGGTCTTGGGGCGTTCCGGACATGCTGCCAGGCCCTGCCCCTTACAGCTTACAGGACAGCCGAGCCTGCAGCCAGAGGCCCAGAACCATTAGCAATATGGAGCCGCAGCGTAGTAGCACTTTTAACTTTGCCTGCGCTGCGCTCCCAGCCAGTAAATAGATGCCCACGGGCCACGGCGCCCCCCTCTTCTTGCTGGAGACATGCGCCCCGTGCGGTTGCACCCCTCGCCCGGCTGTAGAAACGGCCCTGATCCCAGGACTAGGACCACTGTGACACTCACTTGTGAAGGCCTAGACCTCCATTGCTGTGCTGTGATAGCCTTTGAGAGCAGTGGCACTACTTAATTCAAATATATCACTGTCCTCAGGATGGTAATAAAGTTGAATATAGCAAGGGCAGCAGTATTTTGTGCTGTATTGTGGTATTTGGTCCTGCTGTGGCAGTATTGTGCTGCACTGCGGTATTGCTGCCCCTCCCCCTGTCCTGCCTTCTATCAACTTGGACCTGTCTACAAAATGGGGACACTTTTAGGGAAGTTTCCAGTCCACCCCTGGTCAGTGGAGCCCTGTAGCTGGCCTTCTGGCTCGTAGCCCAATGTCGTACAGATGTCTTCAGATTCTTTGTGTATACACTGTTTGCCATTCTAGGTTTGGGATATGACATCCAATTTCACTTGTAGTACAGATTGGATCACTACGCGGCATTCTTCTAATGAGATAATCCATCCATGCAGAATTTCGCCTCTGTGCAACTCTTGCTGCCATTCCACGTCGTCTCTGGTCTCCCAACTACTGATACCTCTTGCTAGGTACGTAGCTGGACTGAAAAACCAAGGTCTCTTAGTTCAAAGAATCTGTCCCTCTCAGTTTGCAACACATGGCAATAGCTGGCACATTGAAGAACAGGAAACACTGCAGAATCATCCCATGGGACTTGATACGATTTTTGACGTTTCACGTGGCTAAAAAATTGTGCTTTCAGCTTGGCTTTTAAGCTTCTCCCACATGCCACAGATTGGAGCTAGATGCTTGAAAATGTGATCTGCAAATCTTAGCTACACCTTACCTTAATAATTTGTTTCCTAAAGCCTTGTGTTGGGGGGACAGTTTTGGAGATTTTTTCATTGGTACTGTCCCAGTACAGCCCCTGTAACGGCAGTAACTTACGACGAGTAACGATAGTTCCTCTTTTTATATAGCTGGTTGCCATATGAAAAGCATGAAAGATGTAATTACCTGATGAATGAGCATTTTGCATCTATACACAAGCAGATAATTGCTAACAAGCGTTCATACGAACGCGTTAGTGATTATCTGGCCGATGCTTGGGTAGTGTAAAGGGCCCTTAATTTAGTGTGACGAATGTCTATATGGATCCTTCTATTTATTGTAATATACCTTTTTAGAGGGAACCGGTCACCTCCAAAAAACCATCCCAAACTGCCAGCAGTACCTGAGTAGCCTGCAGTGTGTTTCTAATAGTCATTTTCTTTCAGCAGTCAGATGGAGGAAAAGCTCTGAAAACTTTATTTTATCCCCTGCCCACGCTATTTTCTAGTCATGCTTCAAGTCAAGGTAACCGCACCCCCTTTCCTGCCTCTTCGCTGTGACTGACAGCACTTATGCACGAGAGTTTGGCTGGCTTTGCCGAAATGCCGGCTGTCAGTCGCAGGCGAAGGGTCAGAGAAGGGGGCGAAGTTACCTTGACTTTAAGCATGACTAGAAAATAGCGCGGGCAGGGGATAAAATAACGTTTTCAGAGCTTTTTGCCGCATCTGATTGCTGAAAGACCATGTTAATTAGAACCACATAGAAACATAGAATGTGTCGGCAGATAAGAACCATTTGGCCCATCTAGTCTGCCCAATATATCTGAATCCTATGAATAGTCCCTGGCCCTATCTTATATGAAGGATAGCCTTATGCCTATCCCATGCATGCTTAAACCCCTTCACTGTATTTGCAGCTACCACTTCTGCAGGAAGGCTATTCCATGCATCCACTACTCTCTCAGTAAAGTAATACTTCCTTATATTACTTTAAAACCTTTGCCCCTCTAATTTAAAACTGTGTCCTCTTGTGGTAGTTTTTCTTCTTTTAAATATGCTCTCCTCCTTTACCGAGTTGATTCCCTTTATGTATTTAAAAGTTTCTATCATATCCCCTCTGTCTCTTCTTTCTTCCAAGCTATACATATTAAGGTCCTTTAACCTTTCCTGGTAAGTTTTATCCTGCAATCCATGTACTAGTTTAGTAGCTCTTCTCTGAACTCTCTCTAGAGTATCTATATCCTTCTGGAGATATGGCCTCCAGTACTGCGCACAATACTCCAAGTGAGGTCTCACCAGTGTTCTGTACAGCGGCATAAGCACTTCACTCTTTCTACTGCTTATACCTCTCCCTATACATCCAAGCATTCTGCTGGCATTTCGTGCTGCTCTATTACATTGTCTTCCCACCTTTAAAGGGGTTGTCCGGGATTAGGGACTATTGTTTAATAGAATTGCACATACACACACTTTACATATACCCATGTCCTACCTTTTCAGCATGTTTCTAAAGTACCCTTTTTTACCCAAAACCTTTATGGCAGGAAGTAACTGATTTCTTTCAGTCAGTGACATACCGGGTCCCTTGCAGAGGAGGAAAGCTTCCTCTTCCGCTGCTCCGGGAGCCCGGTGACGTCACTGACAGCCTAATTAATTATTCAAAAGTCTAGGAGGGGCAGTAACTCTCCTGGCTAAGCTCCGCCCCTCCAGTCCGGTGCCGATATTGATGGCAGCGGCTCAGGAACGGAGCCGCTGCCATCAGCAGAGAGCGTTAGCTGTAACTGTAACAGCTAACACCCGCGGCATCCAGATCTATGTGGTTGAGAAGGAGGGAGCTCCCTCTCTCTACCATCGCGCCCCTGCTGCTATTGCAACGGCGCGATCGTTGCCATGGCAACCGGACGCCTAACAAAGGCGTCCTGGTTGCTATGGCCCTAAGTCTCTCCGTCCCCCCTGTGCTGCCAATAAGAAGAGACGGGAGGGGGGCTGTGACCACTGCGCCACCAATGTTTCTTATACAAATACAGGAGGCGGGTGCCGGAATCAAATAGCCGGCACCCGACCTCTGTGACAGGGAGCTGCGATCAGCTGCAGTTGAGTTAACCCTTCAGGTGCGGTACCTGAGAGGTTAACTGCAGCTGATCGCAGCTCCCTGTCATAGAGGTCGGGTGCCGGCTATTTGATTCCGGCACCCGCCTCCTGTATTTGCATAAGAAACATTGGTGGCACAGTGCGCCCCCCCCCCCCCCCATAATAATAAACGTTGGTGGCACAGTGCAAACCCCCCCCCCCCAGTATAATAAACGTTGGTGCCACAGTGCGCCCCCCCCCCCCAGTATAATAAACGTTGATGGCACAGTGCGCCCCCCCCCAGTATAATAAACGTTGATGGCACAGTGCGCCCCCCCCCCCAGTATAATAAACGTTGGTGGCACAGTGCGCCCCCCCCAGTATAATAAACGTTGGTGGCACAGTGTGAAGTGACAATGAGGGTTAAAAAAAAAATTAACTCACCTCCTCCAGTTGATCGCGTAGCTGCCGGTCTCCTGTTGGTTCTTCAGGACCTGTGGTGACGTCATTGACCTCATCACATGATCCATTACCATGGTGATGGATCATGTGATAAGAACAGTGATGTCACCACAGGTCCTTTGACAGGTTCTAAAGAAAGACCAGGAGACGATCAATTGGAGGAGGTGAGTGAATTATTATTATTTTTTTAACCCTCATTGGCACTGCCCACTGCGCCACCAATGTTTATTCTATTGAGGGGGGGGGGGGGGGTGCACTGCACCAATGTTTATTCTATTGAGGGGGGGCACTGCGCCACCAATGTTTATTCTATTGAGGGGGGGCACACTGTGCCACCAATGTTTTTCTATTGAGGGGGGGGCACTGCGCCACCAATGTTTATTCTATTGAGGGGGGGCACTGCGCCACCAATGTTTATTCTATTGAGGGGGGGCGCACTGCGCCACCAATGTTTATTCTATTGAGGGGGGGCGCACTGCGCCACCAATGTTTATTCTATTGAGGGGGGGCGCACTGTGCCACCAATGTTTATTCTATTGAGGGGGGGTGCACTGCACCACCAATGTTTATTCTATTGAGGGGGGGTGCACTGCACCACCAATGTTTATTCTATTGAGGGGGGGTGCACTGCACCACCAATGTTTATTCTATTGAGGGGGGGGCGCACTGCGCCACCAATGTTTATTCTATTGAGGGGGGGGCGCACTGTGCCACCAATGTTTTTCTATTGAGGGGGGGCACTGCGCCACCAATGTTTATTCTATTGAGGGGGGGCGCACTGCGCCACCAATGTTTATTCTATTGAGGGGGGGCGCACTGCGCCACCAATGTTTATTCTATTGAGGGGGGGCGCACTGCGCCACCAATGTTTATTCTATTGAGGGGGGCCGCACTGCGCCACCACGTCCGCAAAATGGGTCCGCATCCTTTCCACAATTTTGCGGAATGGGTGCGGACCCATTCATTCTCTATGGGGACGGAATGGATGCGGAGAGCACACAGTGTGCTGTCTGCAGCCGCAATTGCGGAGCGCGGCCCCGATTTTGGGTCCACAGCTCCGCAAAAAGATAGAGCATGTCCTATTCTGGTCCGCAGCTTGCGGACAAGAATAGGCATTTCTATGGGGGTGACGGGCTGGTGTGTTGCGGACCCGCAATTTGCGGGTCCGCAACACACCACGGACATGTGAATGTAGCCTAAGGCACATGGCATGCACACATCCATGTTTTGTCTCAGCATCCGAACTGCATGTTTTTTATGTCTCGGGTATGTACACAGTCACTTCATTGTGACCACAATACATGCGTACAGTAATATGTGTGCTGTCCGCATTCGTTGAGCAGTTCTGTGACCACCAAAAAAAGTATATATTATGTCCTATTCGTGTATGTTTTACTGAAAAGGTGTTTCTATGAGGGATCATTCACCCGGTCGTAGGAGTGCCTTTCCGTGCACTGTTGGCCTCAATTTCAGGTCACCAAGTCACGGGCAACGTCTGTGCAGCCGCCGGGATGGATCAGTCCGTGATACTTCCTTTACACAAAAAAGTATTGCATGCACTATTTTTTTATGTGCGGAGGCCAGAAACACCACAAAGGCACTCCGTAGTGTTTCTGCGGGGTTCCCCTGTGCATTTCTGCACTGCATCTCCTCGATTGCGGACAAATAGGTCCTTGATCCGTGTTGCATATGACCAGTGGATGTGTATTATGGGCCTACTGTATGCGGGAGGCAATACGGCCATGGCTGGCCAGCCGCAGTGTACATGAGCCCTGATGGACTGTTTATTTAGACAAATTTATGACAGCACACAGGCAGCATTCGTGTTTTTTAACTGCCGCATAAGGGCTTATTCGCGTGCCCGTGCTGTTGACCGCAAATTGAGGTCCACAATGCACGTGCACCAACCGTGGGCCAGCCACATACAGATCATGGACCCATTCACTTGAATGGGTCCAAGATTCATCCGTTCAGCAAAAAGATAGAGCAAGTTCTATCCTTTTTCTGTGCAGAGGAATCGAATGGAACCCCAGGAAACACTCCGTAGTGCCCCATTCCAAATCTCATGATTTGCGGATTGGGTCTGCATCGGTGAATCATAATGCAAATGGAATGGTGCACATATATTACGGATCCACCAATGCGATCCGCAATAAGACTTCTTTCACACCTGCGTTCGGGTGTCCGCTCGTGCGCTCCGTTTGAAGGCTCTCACAAGCGGCACCGAACGCATCCGTCCAGCCCTAATGCATTCTCAGTGGAGGCGGATCCGCTCAGAATGCATCCGCCTGCCAGCGTTCAGCCTCCGCTCCGCTCAGCAGGCGGACAACTGAACGCTGCTTGCAGCGTTCGGGTGTCCGCCTGGCCGTGCGGAGGCGAGCGGATCCGTCCAGACTTACAATGTAAGTCAATGGGGACGGATCCGTTTGAAGATGACACCATATGGCTCAATCTTCAAGCGGATCCGTTCAGGCTACTTTCAGACTTTGAAATTTTTCTGAGTTATAATGCAGACGGATCCGTTCTGAACGGATGCAAACGTCTGCATTATAGGAGCGGATCCGTCTGAGCAGACATCAGACGGACCCGCTCTGAACGCAAGTGTGAAAGTAGCCTAAGACTTCTTTCAGACAGGAGATTTAGATCTCACAAGAGGTCTCCAAAACAGATCAGTTTTGCCCTAATGCATTCTGAATTGATCTGCTCAGAATGCATCAGTTTGGCTCCGTTCTGCCTCCATTTCACATTAGAGGCAGACAACAAAACGCTGCTGGCTGTGTTTTGGTGTCCGCATAACCAAACTGAGCCGGACGGATCGGTCCCGACACACAATGTTAGGCCTTCCTCACATCACTTTTCTCAGCAATGCGGGCACATAGGAACATGGGACCAACAGAGATGTCTACAGCTGCCAAGTGCTCAAGTCAATGGGGACAGATCTGTTTTTTATGACACAATCTGGCACAATAGAAAATGGATCCATCTCCCATTGACTTTTAATGGTGTTCAAGATGGATCCATATTGGCTAAGGTAAAGATAATACAAACTGATCCATTCTGAGCGGATGCAGCAATTTGTATTATCAGTGCGGATCCGTCCGTGATGGATCCACACCAAACGTGAGTGTGAAAATAGCCTTACTGTGTAGCAGAGCAAAACTAGGGAAATTGTAAAACATTAGCAATGCTAAGATATATTACTAATAATTGGTTATTGTAATGATGAATGTACACATAAAACTAAAAATGAGATACCATTGTGGAAAGATGAAGCTGCTCCCTGTGTTAGTTCACTGTCTGCAAACACTGAGCACATGACATGTGCAAGAGACAGAGCAAGGAGGAGATTATGGGGGAGGAATATGTAAGAGGGGGGCGGATTTATGGAGGGGGCTGAATATGTATGAGGGGGGCGGGTGCAGGGAGGGGATCTTACACTGTAGAAACCAGGAGCTGCTGAGCTGCACTGGGACGCACAATGCACTGCAGCAGGAAGTGATGGCATACATAAACAGCTATGTAAACAGTCTGCTGGGGACTGTAGGAGCCATGCAGCAGTGCAAAAGCTACCTAAAAACATCTTAGGAAGATAGATTTGGCTACTAAAAGTGAGTAAGCAGTTTTTAAAAAAAATTTTGATCCCGGACAACCCCTTTAAGTCTTCTGAAATAATTACTCCTAAAACCCTTTCCTCAGATACTGAGGTCAGGACTGTGTCAAATATTCTATATTCTGCTCTTGGGTTTTTACGCCCCAGGTGCATTATCTTGCACTTATCCACATTAAATTTCAGTTTCCAGAGTTCTGACCATTCTTCTAGTTTTCCCAAATCCTTTTCCATTTGGCGTTTCCCTCCAGGAACATCAACCCTGTTACATATCTTTGTGTCATCAGCAAAAAGACAAACCTTACCAGCGAGGCCTTTTGCAATATCACTTATGAAGATATTAAACAAAATTGGTCCCAGTACAGATCCCTGTGGAACCCCACTGGTAACATGACCTTGTTTTGAATGTTCTCCATTGACTACAACCCTCTGTTGTCTGTCACTCAGCCACTGCCTAATCCACTCAATAATATGGGAGTCCATGCTCAATGACTGCAGTTTATTGATAAGTCTTCTATGTGGGACAGTGTCAAAAGCCTTACTAAAATCTAGATATGCGATGTCTACTGCACCTCCACCGTCTATTATTTTATTCACCCAGTCAAAAAAATCTATAAGATTTGTTTGACATGATCTCCCTGAAGTAAACCCATGTTGTTTTTCATCTTGCAATCCATGGGATTTTAGATGTTCCACAATCCTATCCTTTAATAGGGTTTCCATTAATTTGCCTACTATTGATGTCAGACTCACTGGTCTATAGTTGCTCGATTCCTCCCTACTACCTTTCTTGTGAATGGGCACGACATTTGCCAATTTCCAATCTTCCGGGACGACTCCTGTTACTAATGATTGGTTAAATAAATCTGTTAACGGTTTTGCCAGCTCACCACTAAGCTCTTTTAATAATTTTGGGTGTATCTCATCAGGCCCCTGCAGGCTACTCTCAGGTAGGTTCCCTTTAAAATCATTTTTTTATTTTTTTTACACCAATTTTTTTTGACTTGTGTTGTCAATAACAAAAAAGGGTTGCTGTTAAAATGTGATGAAAATGGTTTCTCTGTTTCAGGTACATCTGGTTGGATATGAACAAAACCTAAAATGGTTGCCGTTAGGAGAGAAAGGAATGATTGTGTCACTGCCAACATCCAATCCTTCACAAATAGCAGTCCCATGGGGCTGGGCACTGAAGATTACTAATCTGAACGAAGCTGTATTTAACCCAAGGCACCAGACAAAGTTTGGATTTCTGTAAAGTGCTGATAAAGGCTCTGTTGACAACTAGATTAGAGCCTATGTATAAGTATCAATAGGGTTCCATTTACCAGACCTTTTTGCTTCCGTTGGGCTGGTATAATTTTATATGTCTTATAGAATAGCATAATGGACTACCCAATTCCATACAAAGGTATACATCAAAGAAAGTACTGCATGGTAAAAAAAAAATTACAGTAGGAACCTATTTGTGACATGACACTGTATGCCTATCTAGTGGGCTATGGTACAGCCTTCTGTCAGACATCTACTACAGGAGATCCTCTCAAAATACTTAAAACATAGGCTCTAAATGTGATGTGAACAGAGCCTCAACTAGATATATATATGGAGTAATTTTATCTAAATATATGGGCTCATGCACACGACCATATGTATTTTGCGGTCCGCAAAGAATACAGATGATGATCGTGTGCATTTTGTAATTTGCAGAACGTAACAGCTGTCCCCTAATAGAACAGTCATATCCTTGTCCATAATGTGGAGAGTAATAGGACATGTTCTATTTTTTTTGCGGAACAGAAATACGGAAACAAAATGCACACTGAGTAACATTGAAATTTATGGGTCCGCAAAAAAAACTGAACGGACTCAGAAAGAAAATACATTTGTGTGCATGAGCCCTAAAAGTGATTTTGTTCAGTTCTGGATTATGGAAAAATGTTTTAATTGAATATTTCAATAAAAAAGTTATACCGTAGTTATTTGTGAATCGCTACCAATCTCTGGTATTGGGGGGAGGGGGTCATGTTATTGATTTTGATTTGATTCAACTTTATTGTCATTACACATGTATAATACAGGGTAACAAAATACAGTTTGCATTAGGGCTGCAGTAAACGAATATTTTAGTAATCGAGTATTCTATTGATTATTTTTTATGATTAATCAAGCAATCTAATAAGAAAAACCTTCTTAAAATAACATATTCCTTTATAAAAACGATATTTTTATTTATTACAGTGGTATAGCAAATAATTGCACACATAAGGCTTCTTTCACAGCTGCAATATACAGTACATTCTGTCAGAAGAACAGCCGGACAGAATGTACCATATCGGGTATATCTGGATACTGCCGCCTGCTGCAGCGATTGATTGTAATGGGGTCTGGCCTTGTTACAGCATTCTATCTAAAAAAAAAAAAGCTTTGGACGATACCCAGCATGTATGCCGAAACATGGCCCGAGGGCCTTGGACCACATTATAGTCAAAGAGAGCATATAGCTGGTTGTATCCGGCTATACCCAATACAGTATACTCCTGCAGGCTGTTCTGCCAGAATGTGTATCTAAGATTATGTTGTGAACTCCATCAGTCTGTTCCGGTGGAGGAACATGCTGCCATGATGTCCCCCTTCCCCAGTGCCTCCATGCCATCCAACATGTCCCCCACTTCCCCAGATCAGCCCCTCCATACCAAATCATAGGTGCCCCGATTAACCCCCCCCCCCCACACCAATAACTCTATACATGACATTGCCAAATCTCAGGTGCCCCCATTTCCCCCCGTCCCTCTGCTGCTGCTACCTTTTATACTTGCCTTACCTGCACTGATACATGGAGTCCGCAGGAGACGTGTCTTCATCCCAGCATGCACTGGGACCTGACGTCACACACAGCGTCAGCCAGCACGCCGACGATGTGTGAACAGAAGGCCCTGCAGCGCAGTGCCAATTCGGGAGGCCACGGAGCTGTGAGTGAGAAGCTTAATTTTATTCACGCTCTGTGGTCATGTGAATCCTCAATGCAGGGAAACTGCATCAAGGATTTTTTTTGCCTCGATTTCGTCAATTAAATCGATGAATCGTTTTAGCCCTAGTTTGCATCCAATCAGAAATGCAAAGAGCAGCAAGTGCAACAAAAACAAGTTATATACAGATAAGGATAGTGTAGAAAGTAGAAATAGTTATGTACAGATAAATTTAGTATACAGGTGTTTATATTGCTATACAGAGAGCAAATATACAGATGTACTATGGACAAATACACTCACCTAAAGAATTATTAGGAACACCTGTTCTATTTCTCATTAATGCAATTATCTAGTCAACCAATCACATGGCAGTTGCTTCAATGCATTTAGGGGGGTGATCCTGGTCAAGACAATCTCCTGAACTCCAAACGGAATGTCAGAATGGGAAAGAAAGGTGATTTAAGCAATTTTGAGCGTGGCATGGTTGTTGGTGCCAGACGGGCCGGTCTGAGTATTTCACAATCTGCTCAGTTACTGGGATTTTCACGCACAACCATTTCTAGGGTTTACAAAGAATGGCGTGAAAAGGGAAAAACATCCAGTATGCGGCAGACCTGTGGGCAAAAATGCCTTGTGGATGCTAGAGGTCAGAGGAGAATGGGCCGACTGATTCAAGCTGATAGAAGAGCAACGTTGACTGAAATAACCACTCGTTACAACCGAGGTATGCAGCAAAGCATTTGTGAAGCCATAACACGCACAACCTTGAGGCGGATGGGCTACAACAGCAGAAGACCCCACCAGGTACCACTCATCTCCACTACAAATAGGAAAAAGAGGCTACAATTTGCACAAGCTCACCAAAATTGGACTGTTGAAGACTGGAAAAATGTTGCCTGGTCTGATGAGTCTCGATTTCTGTTGAGACATTCAAATGGTAGAGTCCGAATTTGGCGTAAACAGAATGAGAACATGTATCCATCCTCTGATGGCTACTTTCAGCAGGATAATGCACCATGTCACAAAGCTCGAATCATTTCAAATTGGTTTCTTGAACATGACAATGAGTTCACTGTACTAAAATGGCCCCCACAGTCACCAGATCTCAACCCAATAGAGCATCTTTGGGATGTGGTGGAACGGGAGCTTCGTGCCCTGGATGTGCATCCCTCAAATCTCCATCAACTGCAAGATGCTATCCTATCAATATGGGCCAACATTTCTAAAGAATGCTATCAGCACCTTGTTGAATCAATGCCACGTAGAATTAAGGCAGTTCTGAAGGCAAAAGGGGGTCCTACACCGTATTAGTATGGTGTTCCTAATAATTCTTTAGGTGAGTGTATACAGATGTACTGATGTATACAGATGTGCTGGTGTACACAGATATACAGATGAACTGTTTGTATATTGCTATACAGATGTACTATATACAGATGTACTGATGAACAAGTATACAAATGTGCTACATATATACAAATTTCCAGATGTATAGTAAACAGATCTGCAGAATGCTATGAATATAGCTCCAGAAGTGGAAGAGTAGCGCTATGAACAGACTATAATAGTGAACAGTGTAAGTGTACGTACCATAAGTGTAAGTACCGTACTATAACAGACTTATGAGGACAGTGTCCCAACTATAGCAGTAACCAATGTGAACATACAATGAATGTAATGAATGAATGAATAAAAGTCATGGTCATTGGGAAGAATGGAGGGGAGGAGAAGTGTAGAGGGTTAAGTAAGTGAGCTCTACACCCCCCCCCCCCCCAAAGAATCCACAATATTAATAATGAAGGCAGAATGCATTCCAGTTGGATTTGTAATAGGGAAGCTAGGACCTAGATGTATTCTGCGCCTAAACCTTGAGGTAAGCAATATGTATAAACTCCATTGTAAATACTTTAAGGACAAACCAAAAGGTTACAAGAATAGGTGCACTACTGTGGTGGATGCAAAAAGTAACATCTGACTAAACCCTCACACTGATGTTAAAAATGAGACATTAGCCAGTATATCCTTATATTAAAGAGGACCTTTCACTACAATAAAAAAAAATCTAAACTAAGCATACAGACATGTAGAGCGGCGCCCAGGGATCTCCCTGCACTTACTATTATCCCTGGGCGCCGCTCCGGTATCTTCATATGTTCGGCTCAACTGGGTGGAGCCTGCTGGCGTTTACTTCTCCCAGGCTGGAGTGCTGGCCAATTGCAGAGCTCAGCTCATATGAGCTATGAGCTGAGCGCTGCGATTGGCCAGCGCTACAGCCTGGGAGAAGGAGACGCCGGCAGGCTCCACACAGTTGAGCCGAACATATGAAGATACCGGAGCCTATACCGGGAGAACAGAGTGGCGCCCAGGAATAATGTGCAGGGAGATCCCTGGGCGCAGCTCTCCATGTCTGTATGCTTAGTTTAGATTTTTTTATTGTAGTGAAAGGTCCTCTTTAAGGACATACCTGAGCCCGCGCACCACGCCAAGGTTTCTCAAGTGGCACGGGACCTAACACTAAACCTACCTGTACCGTATAGGTAGTACCAGGAGTCAGTGGGCAACTGACAGCAGCGTAAGGTCCGACAAACAGCTCCCAGTTCCCTCCAGTGTGACTAACCACACATATTTAATGGGAGGGGAGGAGGCTTAGAGTCCCACCCATGGCTGGCTGATATGTTGCAGGCCTCATAGGTGCACCTAAATGGTGCTTATGGATGGTAATCAAGGCGCATTTAGATTAGAGTTTATACACATTCACATATAAATATACGATTTAAATGACAAAAATTTGTGGTCTCAAAAGGCAGAAAATGCTCAACCCCAAATGCAGTTGTGCATTTATGCTCAGGGGAGCAGATACTGCGCTTGTGGTCTGTTGCTAAGGGCGATCCCCAGCAAAAAAAAAAATGCATACAGTGGAGGATAACCGCAGCAGACCACAAGTGCCACAGAGACATCCTACACCAGATGGTAAAATGTGTGGACGTGGAATGATACAGTCCTGATCAAAAGTTTAAGACCACTTGAAAAATGGCAAAAAATCATATTTAGCATGGCTGGATCTTAACAAGGTTCCAAGTAGAGCTTCAACATGCAACAAGAAGAAATGAGAGTGAGACAAAACATTTTTTGAGCATTCAATTTAATGAAAACAACGAATAAACTTGACTTTTTTGTTCCATAACCCTCAGGATCATTTAAGAAATTCCAAATGACTGTCTAACTGCGTCCCACCTCAGCAGCGATGGTGCCCTGCTTATGCTGTTCAACAACCTGACCGCGTTCAAAAAGGGAGAGTTTTTTTTGCCTTTTGCCATCACAACGTGTGACTACCTGACAGAAAATGACAATGAATCCACATCTTTGCACAGATTTGGCCTTTTAAAGGCATGTGGTCCTAAACTTTTGATCAGCTGAAAAACAGCCTGTTTCAGTTTATTCATTGTTTTCATTAAATTGAATGCTCAAAAAAGGAGATTTTTTTTGTGAAACACCTGTAAAATCTTTTTCTCGACTTTTCCATTGGGGGACACAGACCATGGGTATAGCTTAGAGGTTTTAGTAGGAGGGACACTATGCAAATACAAAAGAGCTCCTTCTCCTCGGGCTATACCCCCCGACTCCACCAGGAGAAACTCAGGCGTTGCAAAAGCAGCAGGAGGAGAAGAAAAAATAATGGAAGCCATCGGACCAAAGCCCATGAGGTCCAACCACAATAGAAACTGAACTGAAAACCCCTCCTGCAACAGGCAGTATGGGTGGGAGCTGTGTCCCCAATGGAAAAGTCGAGAAAAAGATTTTACAGGTGAGTTTCACAAAATAAATCTCCTTTTCTCAGACTGGCCGAACGGATCCATCGCACCACAGTGACCTTGGAGGCCACCAGACCCCTACGAGGCCCCTCGGGAATCACAAAGAGGGAATCTGAACAGCGTACGGAAGCGGTGGCCGTGAGATACACTTTTAAGGCCCTGACGACATCCAGGGAATGCAGAGCGCGTTCCTTGGGGTTTGCCGCAGAAGGGCAAAAGGAGGGCAGGACAAGATCCTCGTTAAGGTGGAAAGGAGAGACCACCTTGGGCAGAAAGGAGGGAACCGGACGTAGCACAACCTTATCCTGGTGAAAAACCAGAAAAGGCTCCTGACAGGAAAGAGCGGCCAACTCCGACACCCGTCTGATGGAAGTTCCAGGTGAGAAAAGTCAGGGAGACCTCTCTCAGAGGTTCGAAGGGGGCCGTCTGCAGAGCGCGCAGGACCAAATTGAGATCCCAAGGAGGCAAAGGGGGAACATACGGAGGAGCCGAATGTGCCACCCCCTGAAGGAAAGTTTTCACAGGACCCATAAGAGCAAAGGACTTCTGAAAAAAGACGGCCAGCGCCGAAACCTGACCTTTTAGGGAACTCAGCGACAGTCCCATCTCCAGTCCGGACTGAAGAAAAGACAGCACCATCGGGATGGAAAAGTGAAGGGGAGGGAACCCCGAGTTCTCACAAAAAAGTCAGGAAGGCCTTCTAGGTACGATAGTAAATCCGGGAGGAAGCAGGCTTCCTCGCACTGATCATGGTTCTAATTACGGAATCCGAGAACCCCCTCTTCTTCAGGATGGCGGTTTCAAAAGCCACGCCGTTAAACGAAGAGACCGTAAATTCCGGTGGAAGAGTGGGCCCTTAGACAGTAGGTCCTTTCTGTCGGGAAGAGGCCATGGGGCGTCCGCCAGCATCCGAGCCACGTCTGAGAACCACGCGCGGCGAGGCCACTCTGGGGCGTTGAGAACGGTTTGAATCCCTTCCGCTTCGATCTTGCGTAGAACCTTCGGTAGTAGAGGAAGTGGAGGGAAGACATAGAGGAGACCCAAATTCTGCCATGGAGACACCAGCGCGTCCACCCCGTACGCCTTCGGATCCCGGGCGCGAGCCAGGAACACCGGGAGCTTGTTGTTGAGCCTGGACGCCATCAAGTCCACATCCGGACGGCCCCATCTGCGGCAGATTTCTTCGAAGACGTCTGGATGCAGAGACCACTCGCTGGCGAAGCACAGGAACCGTTGGTGAGATTCTGCGATCAGAACATGCAGATCAGCGTCCTGGATGTCCACGGACGCGAGGAACTCCCCTAGAAGAAGAGAAACAATAACGGAGCGGAGGGATTCCATTCGAAACCTCCGCACCAGTAGAGACTTGTTGAGTAGTTTTAGGTCCAGGATCGGATGCACCGACCCCTCCTTCTTTGGGACCACGAACAGGTTTGAATAGAAACCTGTGCCCTGTTCCTCTGGGGGAACCGGGGTAATAACCCCCCGGTCCAGAAGGGAGGAAACTGCCATTAAGAGGTCTGAGGCTCTGGTCGGATCCCCCGGAACGCGAGAATGGAAAAAACGTTCCGGCGGTCTGGACGCGAACTCCATCTTGTAACCAGACGTTACAATCTCTAGAGCCCATGCGTCCTGAACATGAGCCCTCCAAACCTGCTGATAAGAGAGCAGGCGGCCCACCACCACGAGGGGTGGGGGCGCCCCTTCATGCGGAAGACTGCTTGGGAACCGCAGGACGGGCCGACTGTGCCCTCGGGCGCCAGGAAGGCTGGGGCTTGAAGGAGGGCTTATTTCGGGAATCCTGTGACCACCCAGCGGAGGAAGCAGGTGATGTCCTGTTAGAAGAGAAGCGGCGAAAGGACTGGTACCGAGAACCGGAAGTCCTAGGCCGAAAGGGGCTCTTAGATCTGGGCTGGGGAAGATGAGTGCTCTTGCCCCCAGTAGCGGCAGAGATGAACTCATCCAGTTGGGCCCCAAAAAGTCTGGAACCCTCAAAGGGGAGGTTAGCAAGGGAATGCTTGGAGGAAGCGTCGGCGTCCCATACCTTCAACCAGACCTCCCTGCGCTGAATGACCGAGAGGGCTGAAATGCGGGCAAAGAGGGAACCAATGTCCATGGAAGCCTCAGACATCTGGAGGACCAAATCCAGTGTGTCAGCAGACGCATCATGTTCCGCCAGGTCCTGGTGATGACGCTGCAACCACACCGAGAGAGCTCTGGCCACCCATGCTGAGGCAAAGGCAGGTCGCAGGGACGTGCCCGCCAGTGAGAAAATGGATTAGGCCAGAGAATCTAGGTGCCTGTCCACAGCGTCCTACAGAGAGGAGCCGTCTAGAACCGGGAGGGCCGTGTTCTTGGCTAACCTGGCCACCGGGGGATCCACCTTAGGGGGAGAAGACCATTTCTCCACGCTGTCCGCTGGAAAAGGATAGAGAGTATCCATGCGTTTGGTGGCAGAAAACTTTTGATTAGGACGGTCCCAGGCCCTGGATATGACCGCTGAAAATTCCTCATGGACCGGGAAGGCAGCAGCCTCCGTTTTTTTGGGAGGAAAAAGGGCGAACTCCCTCCTAGTGGAAGGAGGAGAATCCCCTTGGAGGTTAAAGGTGTCCCTGACAGCCGCTACTAAGTCAGCCACTATAGTGGAGAGCTTAGGCGGAAGGTCCCGCTCAGAGACCTCTTCCGAGCCGGACAATCCCCTTTCAGACCTGCGCTCCCTGGGGGGGGGGGGGAAGAAAGAGTCGTCCGAACATGCCTCTAGACGAGGGGGGGAAGCGGAGTCATCCGAGGAGGGATGCTGTCGCTCACGCTGCCTCTTAGTTGTCAGGCGTCCTCTGTGGGAACCACTGTGAGGAGACGGAGTGGTTGGCGCCGCAGGATTGGAAACTGCCATACGTTCCATAAAGGACATGGGTGCCTTGGCGAATAGGGCCAAATCAGCGGCCGCACTGGACATGGCGGATGCCCAGGCGGGAGCCGCGGACTCCACAGTGACCGGAGAGGGGCTGGTCTGGGCAAGAGAAGGGGGAGAAGGGTGATTCTGTCCAGGGACAGGGCAGGAGGCACAGGTACCGGTGACCGAAAGTGGAAGCAGAGATAAAAAGAAAATTTTCTGGACCTTTTTCCGGCGCTGAACACAGGAGGCGTAGATGCTTCTTTAAAAGGAAAGTTGTTTTTTTATTATTTATGTCAACGCGTTTCAAGGGCGTACAGCGCTATGACGCTACCAGACCCCCGCCCCTCCAAAAAACCACTGGCCTGCGCGCCAAAATACTGTTTAAAAGACGATGTTCTGTTATCTCTCAGCATATACTTTTTATTGTCCTGATGAAGAGGGCTGTACGCCCTTGAAACGCGTTGAGATAAATAATAAAAAAACAACTTTCCTTTTAAAGAAGCATCTACGCCTCCTTTGTTCAGCGCCGGAAAAAGGTTCAGAAAATTTTCTTTTTATCTCTAATATTTTACCTCTCTTGCCACAACTGGGGCAGAGAAAAGGAACCTTCGGCAGCAGTACAGGAACCCGCATGCTGGACGGGAGAATACCGGCACAAGCTTTATAAAGTTGTTGTGGCTCCACACAACATCACATGGTAAGTGCATCTTGTACAAAGTGCATTTAGACTGTAATACAGCCACACACACGAGGCGCGCCCTCCTGTCTCCTTTTGTCTCTTTTTCTCCGAAAGTGGAAGCAGACACTCCATACAGGACCCTATTGGGGTCTGAGAAGAGGTCTTGACAGACTTAGGCTTAGGCATGATGGCCCCACAAAAAAAGGTCTAGATGCAGTTGAGAGATGAAAAAATCCTACCACCCAGACAACAGCACAGGAAACAAACACCAGAGAGGAGCGGGGGAGCAGCCACATGGCGTGAGGAGCTTCTCAGCAGATGCAGGAAGGAGCCGGAGCGCAGGCCGCATCAGGTTCAAAGAAGAAGAAAAAATGGCCCCCGGCGCCGCTCGGCATAACGGGGGTTAACGAAAAGCATGGCACCCCCAGCAGGGGTGTCGGAGGGCCTCAATAGAGCGGTGACCGGAGGGGAGGCTGTGCGCTGTTTGCAGAAAAAAACAATGCCAGCGCCGCTCTGAGAAACGACATGCCGCCAGAAAGCTAGCCGGAAGGAGCATGGAGCGTCCTCTGTGGAGACGCCTGCCCTAATAGGTGCCTCATAACCCTTGCGCCCCAGACAGAAAACAATTACACCCAGTTCCCCATTAACCCAGATGGCCCATAGGTCTTAGTGCAGAGGGAGGGAGGAAGACACAGAGGATGCAGCTTTATACTTATCTGCTCCTGAAGTCTTCTCCCTCTGTCCTGTACCAGCAGGGCTCACCTCTTCAGACATCTGACTCACCTGAGTTCAGTGCTCTGGATGGAGGGCAGCAGCAGGTGACCCAGGAGCTGGTGGGATGCCGGAGCTAACAGGTCGAGCCCGGATCCACTTGCCTTCTTGGGGGATAATGGAGGCAGCCAGGCAGCGTCCACAGACAGTGGCGGGCACTCCACGGGGGACCAGGAAGGCGCCATGCCGACCTGTGTCCCCAACTGGAAGAAAAATAACAAAAGGGGGAAGAAAAAAGTAAGGCCTCTTTCACACAACCGTTTTTTTTTTTCCGTTTTGCGGGCCGTTTTTGCGTTCCGTATACGGAACCATTCATTTCAATGGTTCCGCAAAAAAAACTGAATGTACTCCGTATGCATTCAGTTTCCGTATTTCCGTTCCGTTGAAAGATAGAACATGTCCTATATTTGGCCGCAAATCACGTTCCGTGGCTCCATTAAAGTCTATGGGTCCGCAAAAAAACGGAATGCATACGGAAATGCATCCGTATGTCTTCCGTATCCGTTCCGTTTTTTGCGGAACCATCTATTGAAAATGTTATGCCAAGCCCAATTTTTTCTATGAAATTGCTGTATACTGTATTTGCCATATGGAAAAACGGAACGGAAAGGAAACGGAAACACAACGGAAACAAAAAACGGAACAACAGATCCGTTTAAAACGGACCGCAAAACACTGAAAAAGCCATACTGTCGTGTGAAAGAGGCCTAAGTGTCATCCTCCTTCACCAGACACTAAGCAAAGACTGAGTTTCTCCTGGTGGAGTCGGGGGTATAGCCCGAGGAGGAGGAGCTCTTTTGTATTTGCATAGTGTCCCTCCTACTAATACCTCTAAGCTATACCCATGGTCTGTGTCCCCCAATGGAAAAAAGTCAGAGAAAATGTTTTGTCTCTCTCATTTCTTCTTGTTGCAT
Source organism: Bufo bufo (assembly GCF_905171765.1). Taxonomy (NCBI): domain Eukaryota; kingdom Metazoa; phylum Chordata; class Amphibia; order Anura; family Bufonidae; genus Bufo; species Bufo bufo. Next base: position 392,660,254 of record NC_053392.1, read on the forward strand.
GTTGAAGCTCTACTTGGAACCTTGTTAAGATCCAGCCATGCTAAATATGATTTTTTGCCATTTTTCAAGTGGTCTTAAACTTTTGATCAGGACTGTATATAGAATAAATAGTTACAATAGGTTATTTTATTTTATTTTTCAAAAAGTCTTGCCCTCATTATAGGATTTCACTATAGTGACACCTTATCATTCCAGACCACTTATTATGCAAATAACAGATTCCCCTCTTCTGGACACTCATAAGGTGCAACAGTGGTCCTTGTAGGGCCTAAACAAAGTGGTGGCCTACTCAGAAATCTTGGGGATGCTGTATGAAGAGCAATGTGAAGGACAAGTGAAGTAGTTGGCCACTGCAACCAATCAAGTAACTGCTTTCTCTTCTCAAATGAAAATGAGATATGGAATCTTATAGCCATGGGCAACTGCTCCAGTTTTCTTTGCACCAGTCTTGCACATCTCTCCCCCGGTATCGCTGCAGATAATGCTAAAGATGTGGAAACAGCTCCAGCTTGGTTGTCAAAGCAGAGACAGATGTTGTTTGGGACTCACTTATTGATGACCTATCCTTAGGCTAGGTCATCAATATCAGATCGGTGAGTCTCTAACCCCACCCCAACACAGCTTCATTCAGTATATAGTGGTCGGGCCTGGTTACTCAAGCACTGCTCTTATTTACTTGAATAGAAGCAGCTTTGTAGTAGTCCAGCCCAGCCACTATATATATTCCCCTCTTCTAGGAAAAAAAAAAAAAAAAAAAAAAAAAAATTATATATATATATATATATATATATATATATATATATATACATACATACATACATACATATACATATACACTGCTCAAAAAATAAATAAAGGGAACACTTAAACAACACAATTTAACTCCAAGTCAATCACACTTCTGTGAAATCAAACTCAGTGACACTGAGTGACAATCAATTTCACATGCTGTTGTGCAAATGGGATAGACAACAGGTGGAAATTGTAGGCAATTAGCAAGACACCCCCAATAAAGGAGTGGTTCTGCAGGTGGTGACCACAGACAACTTCTCAGTTCCTATGCTTCCTGGCTGATGTTTTGGTCACTTTTGAATGCTGGCGGTGCTTTCACTCTAGTGGTAGCATGAGACTGAGTCTACAACCCACACAAGTGGCTCAGGTAGTGCAGCTTATTCAGGATGGCACATCAATGCGAGCTGTGGCAAGAAGGTTTGCTGTGTCTGTCAGCGTAGTGTCCAGAGCATGGAGGCGCTACCAGGAGACAGGCCAGTACATCAGGAGACGTGGAGGAGGCCATAGGAGGGCAAAAACCCAGCAGCAGGACCGCTACCTCCGCCTTTGTGCAAGGAGGAGCACTGCCAGAGCCCTGCAAAATGACCTCCAGCAGGCCACAAATGTGCATGTGTCTGCTCAAACGGTCAGAAAAAGACTCCATAAGGGTGATATGAGGGCCCGACGTCCACAGGTGGGGGTTGTGCTTACAGCCCAACACCATGCAGGACGTTTGGCATTTGCCAGAGAACACCAAGATTGGCAAATTCGCCACTGGAACCCTGTGCTCTTCACAGATGAAAGCAGGTTCACACTGGGCACATGTGACAGACGTGACAGAGTCTGGAGACGCCGTGGAGAACGTTCTGCTGCCTGCAACATCCTCCAGCATGACTGGTTTGGCATTGGGTCAGTAATGGTGTGGGGTGGCATTTCTTTGGAGGGCCGTACAGCCCTCCATGTGCTCGCCAGAGGTAGCCTGACTGCCATTAGGTACAGAGATGAGATCCTCAGACCCCTTGTCAGACCATATGCTGGTGCGGTTGGCCCTGGGTTCCTCCTAATGCAAGACAATGCTAGACCTCATGTGGCTGGAGTGTGTCAGCAGTTCCTGCAAGACGAAGGCATTGATGCTATGGACTGGCCCGCCCGCCCGTTCCCCAGACCTGAATCCAATTGAGCACATCTGGGACATCATGTCTCGCTCTATCCACCAACGTCACGTTGCACCACAGACTGTCCAGGAGTTGGCAGATGCTTTAGTCCAGGTCTGGGAGGAGATCCCTCAGGAGACCATCCGCCACCTCATCAGGAGCATGCACAGGCATTGTAGGGAGGTCATACAGACACGTAGAGGCCACACACACTACTGAGCCTCATTTTGACTTGTTTTAAGGACATTACATCAAAGTTGGATCAGCCTGTAGTGTGTTTTTCCACTTTAATTTTGAGTGGGACTCCAAATCCAGACCTCCATGGGTTGAAAAATTTGATTTCCATTTTTTTATTTTTGTGTGATTTTGTTGTCAGCACATTCAACTATGTAAAGAACAAAGTATTTCAGAAGAATATTTAATTAATTCAGATCTAGGATGTGTTATTTTTGTGTTCCCTTTATTTTTTTGAGCAGTGTATATCTATCTATCTCTATATCTATGTGAAAAACAAACTGCAGCACTTCCAGTAGGTGAAAAAATGTGGGATTCTTTATTCACCCGTATGATGTGGCAGCACCGTCTCTAAAGAAAACAGGGGGGTGCATAAAAGTCAAAAAAGTGGACAGCACTCAATTAGATAAAAAAAAAAAAGAACAAAAATCTTTATTTACCCAGACAGGACATGCAATGTTTCGGCTCTATGCTGGAGCCTTTCTCAAGCTTGAGAAAGGCTCCAGCATAGAGCCGAAACGTTGCATGTCCTGTCTGGGTAAATAAAGATTTTTGTTCTTTTTTATCTTATGGAGTGCTGTCCACTTTTTTGACATTATATATATATTATATATATATATAATAAATTTTGATCGCCACTGTATATAAAATATATATATATATATATATATATATATATATATATATATATACACACATACACACATATACATACATACATATACACACAGTGGCAATCAAAATTAGAGAACACACAATTTCCAAAATGTCAAGGTGTAGTCCTGTGTGAATATATCCTAACATGAGTAAAATAGAAGTGTTTTAAGCTTATTTCATAAATTGTATTTATTCTAAAGCACTGAATAAAAATGTAAATGAGATAATTGAAAAAGAACACTGAGCAAAATTAGAGAACCCTTTCAGATACCTGCAAGTTATTGGTGTTAATCTGGCAACTGGTGCTAATTTCCTTAATGATCTGACAATCCCTATTTAGGCTGAGTTCACATCAGCATTCAGCCTTTCCATTCTCCTGCTCAGTTATAGGAGAGGACGGATTTGGCGCATAACTGAGCCTACAGACCCCATAGACTATAATGGGGTCCGTTAGGTTTACACTCAGAAGATGATTTTGGAGCGGAAACAAAAAGTTGTGTGCGCAGGACTTTGGTCTCCACTCCAAAATCATCTTCTGAGCGGAAACCTAAACGGGCCCCATTATAGTCTATGGGGTACGTAGGCTCAGTTATGTGCCGAATCCATCCTTTCCGTTCTCCTGTTCCTATAACTGAGTAGGAGAACGAAAAGGCTGAACGCTGATGTGAACATAGCCTTAACTGGCAGCCAAACTTTCCAGTTTTCACTGACTTTGCCAAAATGGTGTACCTGTCCAAAGTGACTGAAACCCTCCAGCAGCAGATTGTCCAGATGAAGGCCAAAGGGGTGACCCTATCAAACCTAGCAAGAGAAGTTGGTCGTTCCAAGTCTGTGCTTTCTAGAATATTGCATCTTTACAACATCACAACCTCATTCAAGTCCCCCAAGAAGGCTGGTCGCCCTCGAAATACAATTGCAAGAGAGGACAGGATAATGCGGAGAATCTCCATAGGTAATCGTTTCAACACTGCAGTTGGAATTGCTCGCCAGTTCAGCACTGAACAGGGTAATGATCTGTCTAGTCATACAATGTCTCGACGTTTAAGAGCATTTGAACTGAAAGCCCACACTGCAGTGACCAAACCTCTCATTAGCAGAAAGAATCAAAAGGCTAGAGACTTACCTTTGCTGAGGACCATGTTGTGTGGACAGAGGAGAAGTGGTCCAGAGTTCATTTTAGTGATGAAAGCAAGTTTAATTTATTTGGGTCTGATGGGAAACATTAAGTTCGTCGGCAAACTGGGGAAACACTGAACCCAAATTGTGTAAAGAAGTCAGTGAAAGGTGGAGGAGGAAGTGTCATGGTTTGGGGAATGTTTTCTGCAGCAGGAGTTGGACCTCTCATACAGCTACATGGCAGAGTGACTACAAGTGTGTATCAGAACCTTCTTCAACAACACATGGTTCCTTCCTTGCGTTCATCACTCAATCAGCCAGCAATTTTCATGTAGGACAATGCCCCCTGTCACACAGCAAAACGGGTAAAGCAGTTCCTTGAAACTGAAAACAATGAAATGGCCAGCCCAGAGTCCTGATCTAAACCCATTAGAAAACCTCTGGAAAATCCTTGGTGACAAAGTTATGGCCAAGTAACCCACTACAGTCACAGAACTGTTAGAGAGACTGGAAGAGTGGACCAAAATCCCACCAGAGCAGTGTGAGAGACTACTGATGTCCTGTGGCCGCAGATGTGCTGAAGTCATTCAAAGCAAGGGCCTGTACACTTCTACTGATGGGTGACTGTTGTAACCTTCAGAAAATGTAGTTAGAATCTATCTCTGTACTACAGTCATTGCTGTTCTCTAATTATGATCAAGTTTTTTGAAAAATAAAGGTTTTATGTTGATATACTTTGGTTATTTGGAAAACACTGTTCTAATGGCATGGTGCACCCCTTACAAAAAATCCTTCAAATGATGATCAATGAAGATTACATTATTTCTGAAAAACCCAAAATTGATTATAATTTTTTTTTTTTGCACCTTCGATTCTAGAGTGGAGGAATTGCCAAAATTAAGTTGTCATAAAATAATCTATCAGAGGAACAGCCTTGTTCAGTGAATATTGATGAACCTTAAAGGGAGTCTGTCACCTATGAATTCCCTGTTAAACCCGGCATTATTGTAGTGGCAACTCAGTTGAATTTAAGGATATCTTTCACTTAGCAGTTGATTGCTTCATTCTGGAGAGAAAGTGATTCTAATCCATATGTAAATGAGCAGTTAAATGCACCAAGGGCAGGCCCAAGTCCCTCTGACGAGCCCCTTCCTCATTCTGCTCAGTGTTTTACATTTACCTGAGCTAGCCCTACAAGATTTGGGGGAAAGTTTATCATCTCACCATGCCTGATTTCTGACATAAAAAACAAGGTTTGCAACTTTTTAGACACCATTGTGAAAAAATTTCATAAGTGCCGTTTCTGCGTCACACCTGTTAGCTGCAACCAGCGGCTGAAACAAATTTATCTTCATTTTTGTCAGTTTTCTACTGAAAATCTACAACAGCGTAGATTTCTGTTTAGGCGCACGGACTGCACTAGTCTCTTAGTTTTTTGCCATCACCAGGCACTCGGACCCCCAATGATTATAACCTTTGATATATCACTATGACATATCAAAAGGCAGATCTGCAAAACACAGACAATGGCCGTGTGCATCCTGCATTTTACCCTACCGCAGGTCCCGCACCATGTTACGAAAGCCTATTTTTGTCTGCAAAATGGATCCAGAGTAGGATATGTTTTTTAGTTTTTTTACGGGGCTGTAGAATGGACATACGGATGCAGACTATGGATGAGCAAATACTCATATTCGTTAGAATTCTGTATAGAGCGAGCGCTTCGTACAGTATTAGAATGTTTTGGCCGAAGTTATTACTTTGCGAAGTCTCGGGAGACTTCGGGTAATAACTTCAGAAATTAATTTCTACTCTTAAAAACCTTTTACTGAACTCTGTTTCAGTTCGTACAGTATTCTAACAAGCTTTTATGCGAATAGACTTCAGATGTTTCATCCGAAGTTGATTCGCTCATCCCTAATGCAGACAGCACACAGTGTGCTGTCCACATCTTTTGCGGCCCTATTGAAATGAATGGGTCTGCATCTGATCTGCAAAAAATGCTGATTGGATGCAGAACAAAAATACTGTCTTGTGAACGAGGCCTTGGAAGGTATACTCACGACATACTGGGATAACTTCACAAGACCTATTGTCTTGGAGATGCTCTACCACAGGTCATGTAGCCATCGCATTTTGTCCCTTGTCAAAGTTCCTCAGATCCTTACGCTTGTCCATTTTTCCTGCCTCCAACACATTAACTTCCCTTGCTGTCTATATCCCACCCTTTGACAGGTGCCATTGCCACAAGATAACCAGTGTTCTTCAATTCACCTGCAGTATCAGTGTTTTTAATGCTATGGCTGATTGGCGAAGAAGATGATTGGTGAAATGTATAGTCAAAGCATTATCAAAGCAAGGGACCTACTGTGGAGAATTAGTGTACAATTTTAACTAGCATTTTTTTAATAACTTAACTGTTTGTAATAATCGTCACTTCTACACCAAGGTGTTACCTCTATAGGCTTCAATTGGAGAGGAGCGAATTTCTTATTTTGAAATTCATTCACGCTTCGTTTGTTAGTTAAAGGTGAATTGCGTTATGGATTCAGTTACCATGGACGATAATGCAATTCTATAATGGAATGCCTTTAGAGGAATTCAGTTATTCATTCTGTCATAATAAAAGTCTATGGGCTGCAAAACAGATCCGTCCCGTTTCCGTTATCAGGGGAGTCCTCTCCTGCATAACAGAAATGGGGAGGATCCGTTTTGCAGCCTATAGACTTCTATTATGACGGAATGAATAACTGAATGCCTCTAAAGGCATTCCGTTATGCATTCCATCTTAAAATTGCGTTATGTCCATGGTAACTGAATCCATAACGCAATTCACCTTTAACCAACAAATGAAGCGTGAACGAATTTCATAAGCGGAAATTCACTCCTCTCTAGCTTCAATAACAAACTAGGTTTTTGAAGACAAAATAATTCAAAGTTTGACTACTTCAAAAATGTAGTCTAATGTATTTCATTAAAAAAAAAAAAGTTTATTGAATTACAGAGAATTCATTGTCTAAATTAACAATTTCGATTAAAAAAATATCTACAGTGGCTGTTACAGTATGCAAAGCTCATAATAAACCAATTAAATGCAGAACATAAATTAGAATATAAATTACTGTACTGAAATGAGTAACATTAATGTCATGTCAAGGATGAACATTTTGTTGAATAAGTGTTGCACATATAAGAAAAATTAGGCTCCCCTACAGCATACAGATTTCTTTCCGATTATAAGAGACAAGTAGAACCAATACACTCATTGGGCCCCATTTACTGAAACTGTCGACCACAAACAAAATAGGGCTTTATTTTAAAAATTACTCATAAGGGTGCTCACACACTGTGTGGCCTGGCCTCTGTAACCGGTAATTACCAGACTGACCCTGTACATGCCATGGTTTAAGTTACAAGTACAAGTGCCGGCAGCAATAAATGGCGATCTGCATGGTGAGGCCAGGCCACATTGTGTATGAGCACCCTGAAAAATGAAAGCTGCACAGTCCCACAAACCTCCTGGCTCTGATGACCCACAGGCTAGGATTCATCATTACTAATAAGCTCTGGTGGAGAGAGGTGTACTGGCCTGGCTTTATCTGCACACTGCGCATGCGCCACAACAGCCTTGTAATGACATACACCAAACCTGTGGATGTGGGATTGTATAACTCCTTGGGAGACCCAGGCAGCCCATATGACTCTTCACAGGTAGCACACTCTACTTTATAATTTATTTCTTTTCTGTAGGTTTATAGGCTGAGAGTGTGATGACTGATGTTTGTCACTGTAAACAGTGGTTTTCCATTAACCATATGCTATTCCAATACAAAGTCATCTCTGCTACATTTGCACACTCCTTGCATAGGCATTCTCCTGTGATTACTGCAAACCTACCATTGTTAGATTTAGATGTAAGAATTTCCCTCTACTTGATTGTAGAGTTTCAATGGAAAAAAAGTTGAAGCTACAGCTAAATAAAGAAAAAATACAACTGTTCAGTGCTTTAAAGGGAACCCGTTGGGAGATTCATGCTGCCTGAAGAATGTGCTCCCTGCTTACAAGTAGCTAAGTTTCACTCTGAAATGCTGCAGTGTTTCAGAGAAACTATAGGGGGGAATTAATGACCGTATGCCAGGTTTAAGCCATAAAATGAGTTGTGCCATTAAGACAACTACTAATCCCCCCCTGTGGATAGGGGATACGTTTTTGATCGGCAGGGGTCCAACTGTGGGGGTCCCCACTGATCATGATGAGGGAAGGGGGGGGGGGGGAGAATGTAGAATGTGCCCATTTCTCATGATCAGCGGGAGCACCAGTGGTCAACTTATCCTCTTTCCTGTGTATAGGTGATAAGTTGGCGTGGTCTGTGTTTACATCAGAAATTAAAAACCAAAATCTACGGATACGTAATTAAGAGGTGTGCATCTCTTAATACCTTTGGATCATTTTACTCCAGTGTATTTTTGGTTTAGTCTATTGTATGAATTAATGGTCTTAAAAAATGGCCCCACTTTTAAACTGAGCTGGGAATAGGCAGAATAGCCATCTGGGTGGCTCCCAGTCGTTCTTTTTCCTGCCCAGATTTAAAGGTTTCTGTTTGTGTATCCCAGTCCCAGGCTCATTATTAAATGGTACAGAAGCAGCATCAGTACAGTAATTGCCACTTATTGGGGTTATCCCATCTTAGACAATGGGGGCATATCGCTAGGATATGCCCCCATTGTCTGATAGGTGCGGGTCCCACCTCTGGGACCCGCACCTACAAACGAGAACGGAGCCGGGGAGAGTTGTGGCTGGAGGACCCTGGGTTTCCCAGGATCCGTCCACCACCAGGCACAGCTCCCCGCCTCTCCCATTGAAGTGAATAGGAGCACACCGCGCATGAGCGGCCTCGCTCCCATTCATTTCTATGGGGCTATTTTCGGCAGGTCCATAGAAATGAATGGAGGGCGGCTGCGCATGCGCAGTGCGCTCTCCTCCACTTTCTCCGCTCCGTTCTCCTTGTAGGTGCGGGTCCCACCTCTGGGACCCGCACCTATCAGACAATGGGGGCATATCCTAGCGATATGCCCCCATTGTCTAAGATGGGATAACCCCTTTAAGGTCAGTAGTCCTGTTCTCTCTCTACTAGTGAAAGGGATATGATCCAAAAAAAAACATTTTTGACAAATATGCTGGCCACAGCTTATTAGTCATTCATAAAATAGTATTTTGTCCTATTATTGGTTTTCCCTAAAATCTTAAAGTGTTTGTTCGGTTTCCCATGTTGATGGGATAGGTCAGGGATAGGCAAACTGCGGCTTTACAGCTGTTGTAAAACTACAAATCCCATCATGCCCTGCTGTAGGCTGATAGCTCTAGGCAGACTGGGCATTCTGGGATTTGTAGTTTTGCAACAGCTGGAGAGCTGCAGTTTGCCCATCCCTGGGATAGGTCATCAGTATTGGACACTGAACAACCCCTTTAAAATTGGTTGCAATAGAGCAATATGGTAGTTATGACAAAGGGTTAGTAAGGCCTTTTATGACTGCACATAAGCGATTCATGCCACATTCATTTGGTGTGGGGTATAAAGTTAATGCAACTTTTGAACAAAAAAAAAATAAATGAAAAATAATAAATAGAATTCATATACTATTGAAGATAGATTTGAAGGTCTCCTATTTGGTGGATGAGATCCTGGTGAAGATATCGTAGTCATTGAATATGAACCGTTTCCTAGTCACGTCTTCACAGTACAGCATTGACACCAGACATCCATTCCTCAGGTCGGCAAGGACACACATACTTTTCTTTAATTAAAAAGGAATGTCATACATAGCCTGTAAACATTGATGTGCTGCTGGGTTCTCAGGAGTGCGATGGACCATTACTTCTCAAGCTGCTGGGGCGTGCTAAAAGCTTCATACACATTGGCAGCAAAGTCCTTAACTTGTTCCATGAGTAGGAGATCCTATGGAATAATGATTATACAGACAAAAGAGACTTTAAAACAAATTTCAGCTTTAAAAAAAAAAAAAAATAATAATCTTGCAACACTGATGATAAATTTATGGGTTATGATATTGTAGACCTTATCAACATGCCATAAGAATTTATCATAATTTACCGGTCCTGACATTTACCATCTAAATATCTGGTAGTCTAGGGCATATTGACTAGAGGCGATATTGCTTTTTTTTTTCTCCTATGGGCTGCTCCGTTCCCCCTGTTCTGGTTTTCCACTCTTAATGTAAATCTATACCATTGATACAGAGAGGAGGAGAAGGCAGTGTTTCTTTCTCCCTGGCTGTAGAGCTAGCCAATCGCAGCGGAGAGCGTCGCAACCAGGGAGAAGGTGAACTTTTTAGAATAAGACGCCCCCTGAGAAACATAGCCGTCTCCTCCTCCCTGTACCGATGGTATGAATTTACATACCAGACGAGAAACCAGAACGGGGAGAACAGAGCAGCGATATCACATGTCATCAATATGCCCTACACTGCCAGGTACTTATATGGTAATGTCAGGACCAGTGGTCCTCTTTAATATATCTCCTCTAAGTGGACTAAGGCTGGCTAATACTTGTTCAGCTAAGAACCCCCCTCACCCCCACCCAATATGCATACTCGGCTTAGAGTGGGCTGTGAATAACGGCATATTCACCTTCACTTGTGGTACACATAAAATTGATATTGCTGCATTCGTAACTACCCAATCTATAAAATTAGCACAGTATTTATTACACATGCAATCAAAAAGGTGTATGTACCCAAAAATGGTACCAATAAAAACTGTCTTGTCTCACAAAATGTCTTGTTCCACACAAAAAACAAGCAACTGTCGAGGGTGAAATAAAAAACAAACAAAAAAACTAAAAACTGTTTTTATAGTAGAGACAGAATAAAATTATAATGACATTTATCGCTGTGTTTTATTCATCCTGCCTCCAAAAAACAGATGTACGATGTGATCAAAACATTGAACTTGTAAAAGGAACAAACACCCATGTAATTATGATGCTGATCACCCGATGAACTCGTTTGTTCGTTAGGTAAAAGCATTGTTGATGCAGCAACAAAACCATCGCTTCTGAGCAGCAGATAACAGAAATCCTCTGCCCAGAAACAATTCATCTGTATGGGGACGAGCGAGTGCAGTAGTGAATACTCATCCCCATACATAGATGATCGCTACATGTAAATGCAGCTCTCACCTCCGCTGACGTTCAGAACATGGAGTTTATTCCTGATAATTGCCTGTGCATTGGCCCGTGTAAAGAGGCCTTAAATTTAAAGGGCTACTGTCACCCCCCATTTAGCAATTTTCATTATCGGACATTAGCTATTTGCTAATGTCAGATGAGTCCATATATATCACTGTTACCTGTCTCTGTGCTGTCATTTCAGTAAAAATTGTACTTTTATGATATGCAAATTACTTCACTACCAGCAAGTTTGGCGGTTACTTGCTGGTAGCCGCCGCATCCTAGGACTATAAACACGCCCCCTCCTCCACTTGATCGACAGGGCCAGCGAGCGCTCTCCTCTTCTCTCTGGCCATAAAATCCCGCGCCTGCGCCGTATCAGTCCTCATTCGGTGCAGGCACTCTGAGAGAAGGACGCTCGCTTGCCCGCTCCTTCCTCAGTGCGCCTGTGCCGATGACGTCAGCCTACACCCAGGCTTCTCCCAGTCAGGGAACACTGTTACCGGAGCGGAAGCGTGTGACTTCCGCTTCCGGACTGCGAAAATGCCGTGGTCACATTTCACCACGGTATCTGAAGGGTAAAATGTATGTGATCAGTCTTATGGCTGATCGCATACATGTGCCGTGGATCTCTGCTATTTAAAATAGCAGAAACCCGGCGGCTACGGCGCCTGCTGCACGTGCGAGTGGGCGCCATGTTTAGGGACCGGACTTCCGCCGTACATATATGGCGGAGGTCCTTAAGGGGTTAAACAGTTATGGCTCTTTGAATGTGAGGGGGAAAAAAAAAAAAAAGTTGATTATGAAGACAGATCAGTCTCTAAGGGGTTAAAGGGCTTCTCTCACCCCACTAAGCTTTTTTTTTTTTTGGTTACTTATAATCCCTATACTGCGATTTATGCATACATACTGTAATTAATCCTTTTGGTTCAGCAGATTCTGTTAAAAACGTACTTTTAAAATATGCAAATTATCTTGCTACCAGCAAGTAGGGCGGCTACTTGCTGGTAGCAGCCGCATCCTCCTATCCTAAAGACGCCCCCTCCGCATGTTGATTGACAGGGCCAGCGAACGGGATCTTTCTCTGCTGGCCCTGTTTGCATTCAAAATCTGGCGCCTGCGCCGTACCTTGTCTCGCTCGGCCGCTCCTTCCTCAATGCGCCTGCGCCGACTGAATACCGTTACGGCGCAGGCGCGAGATCTTGATAGCAGACAGGACCAGCCAGAGGGCGATCCCGTCCGCTGGCCCTGTCAATCAACATGCGGAGGGGGCGTCTTTAGGATAGGAGGATGCCGCCCTACTTGCTGGTAGCAAGGTAATTTGCATATTTTAAAAGTACGTTTTTAACAGAATCTGCTGAACCAAAATGATTAATTACAGTATGTATGCATAAATCGCAGTATAGGGATTATAAGTAACCAAAAAAAAAAAAAAAGAGTTTAGTGGGGTGACAGAAGCCCTTTAAAAGGAAATTCTGCATTATTTAAAGGGTTGACAGCTGAGAATTCGATAACCCCTTCCCGACTTACCCAATGTAAATTTACATTGACGGTCGGGCATTTAACCCCTTAAGGACGTACCGGAAGGCCATGTTTGCCGAGTCCTTAAGTACGTCCTAACTTTAAAAGTACATTGCGGCGCAGCGGGGGTTAATAGGAACAGGATGCCCGCTGAAATCTTATTATATGCGGCTGTAGGGGGGACCCGATGGCATGGAAGGCAGCGTGATGTCTAAGGAACGCATCGCGCTGCCTTCCGGTGACGAGCCTGTGAGATCCAGCCCCCTGGATCTCACAGGCCGGAAGCTGTATGAGTAATACACACAGTATTACTCATACAGCCAATGCATTCCAATACAGAAGTATTGGAATGCATTGTAAAGGATTAGACCCCCAAAAGTTCAAGTCCCAAAGTGGGACAAAAAAAAAAGTGAAATAAAAAGTTGAAAAAATAAAGTGAAAAAAAAAAAGAAAGTTGAAAAAAAAATGGTTTTCCCCCCCAAAAATTAATTTTCCCCAAATAATTTTTTTTTTGTAAAAAATAGAAAAAAAAAAAAAAAAAAAAAGAAGTATACATATTAGGTATCGCCGCGTCCGTATCGACCGGCTCCATAAACATATCACATGACCTAACCCCTCAGATGAACACCGTAAAAAATGTAAAATAAAAACTGTGCTAAATAAACCATTTTTTGTCACCTTACATCACAAAAAGTGTAATAGCAAGCGATCAAAAAGTCACACGCACCCCAAAATAGTGCCAATAAAACAGTCATCTCATCCCGCAAAAATCATACCCTACCCAAGGTAATCGCACAAAAACTGAAAAAATTATGGCTCTCAGACTATGGAAACACTAAAACATGATTTTTTTTGTTTCAAAAATGATATTATTGTGTAAAACTTAAATTAAAAAACCAAAGTACGTACCGGTAATTCCCTTTTCATGAATCCTCCATGACGGCATACCAAGAGAGAGATGACCCGCCTCCGACCAGGTAGGGACAGGAAGTATAAATTTGACTCTCCTCCGGCTCCTCCTCAGTGTCTTTCTGGATCGACAGCCTAGAGAGTGTTCTTTCGAATCTTTTCATTTATACCTTTATTTATCTTTTGCACACCATCACACACACCATCACCTATGTGTAGAACTATCGTATTCTTATGAATGTATGTGTATATATAATATATATATATATATATATATATATATATATATATACACACACACACACATACATATATATATATATATACACATATATTTTTTTTTTTCGGGTGGGAAACCCCTATGCCGTCATGGAGGATTCATGAAAAGGGAATTACCGGTACGTAATTTGGTTTTTCCCTTTCATCCTCCATGACGGCATACCATGAGATATAACATATTAAACAACTAGGGGGGGATTATAGCTTGAAGAACTTTCCTCCCAAAGGCTAGATCTTGACCTGCCTTAAAGGGACACTGACAGGCCCAATTAGCATATTTAGGCATATATATGTCAGTACAGGTCTTATAAAGTGTATTTGAATCATCTAAGTATCCCCCCTGTCCACCTTATAAATACCGAAATATAAAGTTTTATAACCTGCTTGTCCGGTCACCAATCTGCCCAAGGGGCGGCGTTTCATCTCAAAATGCGCCCAGCCAGCCGCTCCCAACTGCCGTTCTGAAGCCTCGCCCAGCTCATCAATATTCACTTCGCTGGCCGGCGGCTACAACTCTCCCGACTAAAGATTCTGCGCACAGCCCATTCGATCCTCTGGGCCTCCGTCCAATCTTCAGCGCATGCGCCCGGCCGGGGTCGCATCGCGCCTGCATACAGAGCGCTGCAGCCCCTGCTTTATGCGCATGCGCCGGGCACTTGAGTCGGGAGAGTTGTAGCCGCCGCCCAGCGAAGTGAATATTGATGAGTTGGGCGGGGCTTCAGAACAGTAGTTGGGAGCGGCTGGCTGGGCGCATTTTGAGATTAAACGCCGCCTCTTGGGCAGATTAGTGACCGGACAAGCAGGTTATAAAACTTTATATTTCGGTATTTATAAGGTGGACAGGGGGGATACTTAGATGATTCTAATACACTTTATAAGACCTGTACTGACATATATATGCCTAAATATGCTAATTGGGCCTGTCAGTGTCCCTTTAACATGGACTCTGTAATGTTTGATAAACGTATTAGGGCTAGACCAAGTGGCCGCCCTACAGATCTGCTCTAGAGAAGCGTTAGCCCTTTCTGCCCAGGAGGCAGAAACTGATCTTGTAGAATGTGCTGTAAAGGCTTCAGGAGGCGATTTTTTTAGTGCTTTATATGATTCTGAAATCGCCGTTTTAATCCATCTGGAAACAGTATTTTTTGTCGCTCTCTGCCCTTTATTTATGCCAAGAAACTGAACAAATAAGGAGTCCGTCTTTCTGAAGGCCTTCGTGGCTTCTAAATAGATTAGAACTGCTCTGCGTACGTCCAATTTATGAAACCTTTCCTCTCCTTTTGTTTTCGGGTTGTCACAAAACGAGGGAACCAATATTTCTTCTTGCCTGTGGAAATTAGACACAACTTTGGGAAGGAAGGAGTTATCCAATTTAAATGTAATTCTATCTGAAGAAATGACACAGAAAGGCTCATTAATCTTCAGGGCCTGGATTTCACTAACCCTGCGGGCTGACGTAATTGCTACTAAGAACAGGGTTTTTAGTGTTATATATTTTATAGAGACGGATGATAAGGGTTCAAAGGGACTTTCTATTAAGCCTGATAAAACTACATTAAGATCCCAGGGGGGAGTCATGGCTTTCAATGATGGTCTCAGTCTGTCTGCCCCTTTAAGGAATCTGATAACCTAAGCATGATTGGTGATTTTTTCATCAAAAACTGCGCTAAGAGCTGATACGTGAACCCTTAGTGCATTGGGACGAAGACCTTTCTCCAGCCCAGATTGTAAAAAACCTAGAACTGAAAGGACTGAAAATTTTTCAGGGGATACCTTCTCTTTTATACACCAGGTATTAAAGGTTCTCCATACTTTATTATAGATTCTTGAGGTTGTCTCCGTTCTGCTAGCCGACATAGTATTAATGACGGGATCTGACAGGCCTCTAGCTTTTAAAATCAACCTTTCAGGTTCCAGGCTGCTAAATGCAGCCTTTCCACCTGGGGGTGGTGAACTGGTCCCTGCGACAACAAATCCTGATCCCAAGGCAGGATCCATGGACTTTGGATGGACATGATCTTTAATAGTGGGAACCATGATTTCTTGGGCCATAAGGGGGCTATCAGAATAACGTGAGCCCTGTCTTGCCTTATCTTTTTTATCACCCGAGAAATTAGTTGCAGAGGGGGGGGGAAGGCGTAAGCTAGATGGAAATTCCATTTTATTGAAAAGGCATCTATCCCTTCGCTTCCGTCTCTTGGATTGAGGGAAAGGAAACGACCTACCTTTGCGTTTGTGGCTGACGCAAAGAGGTCTATCTGGGGAACCCCCCATTTTTGGGTTATTTGGTGAAAAACTTGTCTCTTCAAACTCCATTCTGTTTGATATATTTTGACCCTGCTTAGGAAGTCTGCTTTTATGTTTAAGCTTCCTTTTAAATGGACTACTGACAGGGATCTTATATTTCCTTCTGCCCAGGAAAAAATCTTTTCTGCTATTTGGCTCAGACATTGGCTCCTTGTTCCACCTTGATGGTTTAAATATGCCACCACTGTTGTGTTGTCTGATCTTATTTGGACGTTTTTTCCTCCTATATATTGACTCGCCACCTTTATAGTCTCCCAAACTGCCATCAATTCCTTTTGGTTTCACAAAGTCTTTTGGTGGTCTGCCCAGGCCCCTTGGAAATAGTGATGAGAGTAATGCGCTCCCCACCCCTAAGGACTTGCATCTGTTGTGACAAACACCTGTTCTTCCAAATTCCAAGGAATTCCCTGGCATAGGTGATCTACTTGCCTCCACCACAGAAGAGATTGGTTTACTGCAAAAGGGAATCAGAACTGTTTGGTCCAATGAACTCTGGTTTCTGTCCCAGCAGGTTAATACCCAGTGTTGCAGGGTTCGAGAGTGGAACTGCGCCCACTTTACCGCAGGAATGCAAGAGGTTAGAGTCCCTAGCAGTCTCATAGCCTCTCTTATCGAACAAGATGGACGACCTTGGAACCTTGAGACTTTTTCTACCAGTCCCGAAACTTTCTGCTCTGTAAGTGACGTCCTCTGACGAGTGGTGTCCAGGGAGAGGCCCAAGAAAATTATTTCCTGGGACGGGACCAGCTTTGATTGTTCCCAGTTTATTAGCCATCCCGCTAGATACAGCGTCTGGCAGGTTACTAAGAGATTTTTCTCCAGTGACTGCCTTGTTTCGCCTACTATCAGTAGATTGTCTAGATAGGGAACAATCAGGATGTTTCTCCTTCTCAAGTGGGCCACCAGCTCCAGCATCACCTTTGTGAAGACCCTTGGGGCCGAGGTTATCCCAAAGGGTAATACCTGGAACTGAAAGTGGAGCAGATCTTTTCCCAAATAGACCGCTATTCGCAGGAATTTTTGAGACTGTTTGCATACCGGAATATGGTAGTATGCGTCTCTTAAGTCTATGGAGGCCAAGTAGTCTCCCTTTTTTTAGCAGATTCACGGTTGATCTTATTGTTTCCATTTTGAATTTGTTGTATTGTATAAACTTGTTCAAGTTTTTTAGGTTTATTATTAACCGATATTTGCCGTCCGTTTTTTTTTACTAGAAAAACGGTTGAATAATATCCCTGACCTTTTTGAGAGGGTGGAACCGGAATTATGGCTTTCTGAGCCAGTAGCTTCCGAATCCCTTCTTCCATATTTGTTTGAAGAACGGCTGTTTTTTGGATTGGAGTTACCCTGAAAATATTTGAGGGAGGAGGAAGACGGAAAACTATTTTGCAGCCTTCTGATATTATATTTAAGACCCAAGGGTTTGTTGTAATTTTTCCCCAATAGTCTCGAAACAAACTTAATCTTCCTCCTACCTGAGCACTGGCGTCATTGCTTTGACGGTTCCGTATTCTTTGTAGAGAACAAGTATCCTCTATTCTTCTGGTTTCTTCCCCTTGACCAGCTCGAATCCCTATTCGTTTTCTTTGCTTGGAAGGGGGTCCCTTTTTTAACCCTCCGAAAGGGAAATTTCCTTTTCCCGGAGTCCCTAGGAAAGGTTTTCTTAGAGTCGGAAGCCTTTTCTAGGATGGATTCTAAATCTTCCCCAAACAACAAATTACCATGAAAAGGTAAGGTACACAACTTTAGTTTTGAACTGACCTCTCCTGACCAAGACTTTAACCAGAGGGACCTTCTTGCCACGACCGCTAACCCAGATGCTTTTGCAGCTATCCTGACTGATTCCGCAGTGGAGTCCGATAGGAAATCCACAGCTTTAATTAAGAGCGGAAAGGAATCTTTTAGACTGTCATATGAATTTCCGCTTTTCAGCAAGGATTCTAACTGCGTGAGCCATTTCCTCAGTGATCTGGATACTGATGCTGCAGCTAAGTTTGGCTTAAACAGGCCCGCGCAAGCTTCCCATGTTTTTTTGAGGGTTTGATCCATCTTTTTATCCATGGGGTCTCTTAATGACCCCATATCCTCAAATGGTAAGGCGTTTGACCCTTTCACTAATTTAGATAGGGAAACGTCTATCTTAGGACAAGTTGTTAAAAGGGCCTCATCCTCACTAGAAAAAGGGAGCCGTCGCCTTATTGTCTTAGGAATGAACAATTTCTATCCGGGGATTTCCATTCCCTTTTAATGAGATCGTGCATATTTTTATGTACAGGAAAACCCCAGTTAGACCTCTGCTCAAATCCGCTGAACATCTCGTCATGGACTGATCTGCGGACCTTTTCCTCAAAAAGATCCATAGTGTTCCTCACTGCTTTAATTAACTCTCTGGTATCCTCTGATGAAAAGAGATAGTTTTTAAATTCAGAATCAGAATCTTCGGACCAGAGTTCACCTGATTCTGAATCTTCTTCTAATTCAGAATCCGACGTTTTTGTCGCTGGTTCCTGCGCCTGTTTGGAGCAGGAAGGGATTAATGAGGTATCTGACATAGCAGCCCTGATTTCTTCCCTAATCGTGTTTTTAAGTTCTTCCTTTAAGGACGGAACTAAATCCTTAGAAATATTATCAGTGCACTTTTTACAAACTTTCCTAGTAGAGGAATCTGAAAGTTTAACAGAACAGATACTGCACTTTTTTGCCCTCTGACTAGATTTTGCTTTCAGATCACTCCCTTTCTCACTCTGCATACACACAGAAGGAAAGAGAACATATAAGGGTAAATAACAGAATATACTGTCTTAACCCTTGTCCTGGTGGTATTACTCACAGATACGGATCCCTGAGTGGTCTCCATCATTTCACCTGGATCCAGCATATTTCAGGGTAACAGGCAAGCTTACTGTTCCCCCTTAAATAGTTTTACCTTAAGACCTCAGATCAGAGGACGACCTCCACCATAATCCTGCGCGATTTTTTGAATCTCCCGCCGCCGGCGGCATGCGATCCGCCCCGGAAGTGCTCTCAGGCCCCATACCGGAAGTACCTGTGGAACGCTTCGTGGAACGCATGGAGCGCGTCCACTTCCGGTGACGACACTGTGAGCGCCGGCCATGCCGGATTGCATTGTGGAGTTTTTGCACCAGACCGGAGGGACTCCCTGAGTGTCCGGCCCCACGTGGACCTGTCTGCCCGCGCTAGCAGCAGGTAAGAGACAGGTCTTCAGAGCCCGTTCCCAACTAGGGTTCGGACTCTGCTGCCTCCTCACATGGTATCCTCTTCTTTCTTCATGGTCGGCGACCATAAGAGAAAACCCTATCTCCTACCTGGAGGGACAGGAAGACACTGAGAGGGAGCCGGAGGAGAGTCAAATTTATACTTCCTGTCCCTACCTGGTCGGAGGCGGGTCATCTCTCTCATGGTATGCCGTCATGGAGGATGAAAGGGAAAAAGTATACATATTAGGTATCGCCGCATCCGTGACAACCTGGTCTATAAAAATATCACATGATCTAACCTGTCAGATGAATGTTGTAAATAAAAAAGGTGCCAAAACAGCTATTTCTTGTTATCTTGCCTCACAAAAAGTGTAATATAGAGCAACCAAAAATCATATGTACCCTAAACTAGTACCAACAATACTGCCACCCTATCCCGTAGTTTCTAAAATGGGGCCACTTTTTTGGAGTTTCTACACTAGGGGTGCATCGGGGGGGGGGCTTCAAATGGGACATGGTGTCAAAAAAAAATAGTCCAGCAAAATCTGCCTTCCAAAAACCGTATGGCATTCCTTTCGTTCTGCGCCCTGCAGTGTGCCCGTACAGCGGTTTACGACCACATATGGGGTGTTTCTGTAAACTACAGAATCAGGGCCATAAATATTGAGTTTGATTTGGCTGTTAACCCTTGCTTTGTAACTGGAAAAAAATTATTAAAATGGAAAACCTGCCAAAAAAGTGAAATTTTGAAATTGTATCTCTATTTTCCATTAATTCTTGTGGAACACCTAAAGGGTTAAAGTTAGTAAAATCAGTTTTGAATACCTTGAGGGGTGTAGTTTTAGAATGGGGTCATTTTTGGGTGGTTTCTATTATGTAAGCCTCGCAAAGTGACTTCAGACCTGAACTGGTCCCTAAAAATTGGGTTTTTGAAAATGTTTGAAAAATTTCAAGATTTGCTTCTAAACTTCTAAGACTTGTAACATCCCCCAAAAATAAAATATCATTCCCAAAATGATCTAAACATGAAGTAGACATATGCGGAATGTAAAGTAATAACTATTTTTGGAGGTATTACTATGTATTACAGAAGTAGAGAAATTGAAACTTGGAAATTTGCAATTTCTTTAAAATTTTGGGTAAATTCGGTATTTTCTTATAAATAAAAATGAATTTTTTAAAATTAATTTTACTAGTGTCATGAAGTACAATATGTGACGAAAAAACTATCTCAGGATGGCCTAGATAAGTCAAAGCGTTTTAAAGTTATCAGCACTTAAAGTGACACTGGTCAGATTTGCAAAAAATGGCCAAGTCCTTAAGGTGAAATAGGTCCCTAAGGGGTTAAAAAGTCCCTAAGGGGTTAAAAATGGTGCCCGCTCATAGCTGCTGGGTGCCTGCTGTTTTAAACAGCATGCACCTGGGACTAATTTATGTGATCGACGAGAACGTTGATCGCATATATTTAACTACTCAGATGCCGTGGGATCTGGGACTAAAAGGACAGCTACTTTTTTATTTCTCCCGATGATTGCTCCCTAGACAAAACGAGCCATTATAACTAATGAAATGTATTTGAGAATATATGTATAATAAAATCATATTTAAGTATTTTAAATTTCTTAATTCCCGGAGAACCGCTTTAAATAACTTTTTGCTGCTAACGCAGGACTGCCTTCATACTATGAACAGTACTACGAAATTATATTACTTACCTGGACAAAATGGCTGGGCATTTCACTACATATGGAGTGGATCTGTCCATTAACTATAGGGATAATTTTGGCCAGTGGAAGACTAATGCTGGAAAGGCTGTATAAATAAATACATAAATAAATTACATTTTGATAGTATATATTGAAATAATATTCTGTGTAATATGTTTTACCAGTGTTAAGTAGAGAATTAGTGCAAGCTTAAACATGAATAATAAACGCAAAATATTGGAACGAGAGTCAATCTGAATCCTTAATGATCAATGATTTTTGAAATTCAGTATGTTCAACAGTCTGCAACATTTAGTTTCACAGATACCAGCTTCAGATTCTTTGTTCAGTTTAGTGTTCTAATTAGATTTCCATTATTTATTGCAGTTTGTAAACTAGTATACTTTTGTACAACAGTTTTACATAAAGGGGCATGATGAAAATGCTTCATATCGTTTATGAAGAATGTAGGTGGTACACAAAGTACTTTAGGTTTTTTAAGTAATGCAAGGGTCAAGAAAAAAATAAATAATTGACCTGTTCAATGAGCTGGTCTGATTTAATACTTGTTCATCTGGTCGAAAGAACTCTGCAATGCTGTCGAGAAGCCTTCCGAAACCTCGATTCAGACATGAATTCAACACTGTGCCGAAGTCTTTACTGAAAATATAAATCATAGAAAATAAACACAAATGATAGAATATTTACTGAAAAATCTATAAAATGAGGGCTGCAAGCCCCATTCTCTTCACTGCACAACCATAGTGAGGAGGAGTTTGAATGGAGCAGTGGTCCTACATGTAAACTGCTGATTCATTAGGTGTTCATGGGGCCAAAGGAAACAGCTGAGCACTTGTCTGTCTCCATCAATCCAATAAACAGACAGTCCTTTGTGGGATAAATTCTTTAAAATGTAACAATTTTTTTTTCTTTTTTTTTTTTAATTCTTTATTGAAATCAGTGGTACAGTACAAATGGAGGATGCAACCTCCCAATTATAGAAACAAAGAAAAGAACAATAACGTCACAATGTATGCGATGGCATATATAAGGTGTAACATTATCACCAGTTTTTTATCTTGTCGAGTATAACCTTATAAGTAGATCCAGATGTTATAGTATATCTGAATGGATTGGCATGGGTGCATAGGGCGAATTGCTTTTGATAATTGAGGGTATATAACTCACTCAGATCTGGGAAACCTTAGAATTGATAGTTTAGGACTTCAAATCTGTCGGAAAAAAGACCTTAAACCTGATGGGGGATTTGGGGTAATTCGTTTAGATTCCTGAACGTCCTCCAATCCTTCCACACTCTCATGAAATTTTGATAATTTCTCAATTCCCAGGACGAGATTTCTTCGAATCTGTGGATTTGGTCCACTTTTAAGAGCCACTGTTCAATAGAAGGGGTTTCTGTGGAA
This sequence comes from Bufo bufo, assembly GCF_905171765.1. Taxonomy (NCBI): domain Eukaryota; kingdom Metazoa; phylum Chordata; class Amphibia; order Anura; family Bufonidae; genus Bufo; species Bufo bufo. The sequence goes on from NC_053392.1 coordinate 392,682,739, forward strand.
AGCCAAAGTCTCGGTATGAGAAATCTGGCTGCTGCTATCAAGTGTTTAAAAAGCTCTAGATTAGAGATCTTATATCCAGATGGGAAAACGTTCAGGAGTGCAATTTCAGGGGAAGGGACTAGGTCTGTTCCACAAATGTGATTGGCTTTATGAAATATTTTCTCCCACCACCCAAAGAGCTTAGGGCATTCCCACCATACATGCATAAAGGATCCTCTATCAGATAAACATCTCCAGCATCTATCACATCCAGATAGTGAGTATCTAGAGACTATATCCGGCGTTTTGTACCATCTGGTCATGATCTTGTATCCGTTCTCTTGGATACGGACACACCTAGACGATTTATGTGGGGAATGTAGAATAATGGCAATTTCTTTAGCTGTAAAAGAATGCTTTAGGTCTCTCTCCCATAGACCAATGAAAGAGGGTAAAACATTTGAAGTATGGGATCTAAATCTGTTGTATAGTTGTGAGATGACCCTTTTGGGAGTTCGTGAGCTGTCTATCAAGCTCTCAAACCATGTTAATGGTCTTAATAGGTCCCCCCAAGAAATATGTAGGGATAAGTATGTTTTAATAAAGTATATTGGGTTATTAAGCGTGCAAGAGGAGGGAATATCCAGGCTTTCCCTTAATTTATTTAATGAAAGAGAGGTGTTGTCAGTGAGCAAGTCCCTCACGCTAATAGCGGAATTTTTTAAGTGGGTGGGTAGACTATCTTGTAAAACTTTAGGAGCAGTTCGAAGGATATCACCAACTCGAAGGAGTGGTGAAGGGAATGGGACATGAAGGTGGGTAGATTGAAACCATTTCCATGCGTTGTAAGTGGCCCTAATCATTGGAGTTACATCTGGAGGGAAGGGAGGGAAGCATTTGTGTCCTAACAGAAGAGCTTTAAAGGATGATTTGATTAGTGTCTGTTCTATCTGGATCCAAGATTTGTGGGATGGGACTCTCAACCAGTCCACAACTCTTGCTAGTAGGACTGCCTTTCCGTATAGTTCCGGTCTGGGAGAGCAATTCCTCCAAGGGACTTGGGTCTGTTTAGAGTTTTATATGAGAGACGGGCCTTTTTCCCATTCCAAATGAAGGAGCTAAATAATGATCGAAGAGAAGCGTAGTATGCAGAAAAGATAGGGATAGGAAGAACCTGAATTAGATAAGTCAGTTTGGGTAAAACTAGGGACATGAGAATGTTTTTCCTGCCAAACCAAGATAAAATTAGTAAGTCGAGGTTTTTAAGAGAGGTGGAGATGTGGTTTAGGAGGGGTGAATAATTTAAAGCAAATAACAATTTTTTTTTCTTAATGTGTAGGGCAATTGATAATAAACATTTTTTTTTTATATATATACTTTATCAATTTCAGATTTTTTAATGTAAAAACTGACCCTGAAGTTGTCTTTTGGACGTGAGCTGCCCATCTTCACTGTTCAGCGCAGTACTGAATAGCAAAGACGTGCATCACTCACTGCGCTGCCTCACTGCTTCCCTCAGATATTCTCTAAAACTGGCCATGAGTACTATCTATCCCTCCCATCTCTCTCATCTATCTGTCTATCCACGCAGTCAGCCACCAGACCTTTACGTCGTCAGTGTATACCTCAGATGGAAGACACTAACACTAGGTGCACAGAGCCTGTGTGCTCAGGACCACCTCTAAGCAGTTCTGTTCAAACGGCTTTCGTTCTGGCAAATTCAAGCCATCTTTGCAATGGCTATCCATGGCTGTTTGTTCAGGGGTGAAAGGGGTATTTTCAGATGAGACAACCGCTAAAAATTGAAACACTCCATTTATAACCTCCAAACGACACGACTGGCCAACAGTAATTTTTTGCTAAATCAAATCCAAAGATTCAGTGATGCCCACTATAGAGTAATGCCAAAGAGTAGGACGTCAAAATGTCTCTCATTCCCATTGTGTCCATGACAGAAGCTAAGCTGCTGAATCACCTGGGAATACGATATACCATATTTTTCGCCCTATAAGACACACCGGCCCATAAGACGCACCTAGGTTTTTGGGGAGGAAAATAAGAAAAAAATAATTTTTAACCAAAATGGGTGCTTTTGGTGGGTTTGGAACTAATGGGGGATCTGTGAATGGCACTGTTATGGGGGATCTGTGGATGGCACTGTTATGGGGGATCTGTGGATGGCACTGTTATATATGTGCCATCCACAGATGTCCCCCATAAAACTGTCATCCACAGATTCTCCCCCCCCCCCCACCGCTCCAGTGCTGCAGTATACAAATATAAAATGTCTCATTCAATTAAAAGTGATTAAACATGCCCCCTCACTCCTAATATTACCGTACACCCTAACAGCTTCTGTACAACGCAGGCAGGCGCGTCACTCACTGACGTCACGTGCCTGCTTCATTCATAAAGTAGGCGGTGCAGGCACGTGACATCAGGGAGTTATGCTGCCGCCAGCCAGTCCTGCCTGCCTGCATTCTACAGAAGCTGTTAGGGTGTACGGTAATATTAAAAGTGGGGGGCATGTTTAATCACTTAATTGAATGAGAAATTGCCGGCCCCCAGCTCCTCCTCCAAGCCCCTCCCCGCTCGCTCATACATCGCAGCCTGCGATGTAAAAATTTCAGCATTCGCCCCATAAGACGCAGGGGCATTTCCCCCCCCCATTTTTTTGGGGAAAAGGTGCGTCTTATGGGCCGAAAAAATACGGTAATAAGTATTGTCCACATCACTCTAGAGCACTGAACTCCAACCTTTGGCTCTTCAGATGTTGCAAAACGCATGCTAGAAGTTGTAGTTTTGCAATAGCTGGAGAGCCACAGGTTGGAGACTACTGCACTAAAACAAATCAGTACCAGCTACAACTGCTAGAAAATTGTGCACATTCTTGTACTTTACCTCTCCAACATATCTCTGGTTTCATTCAGGAGACGGATGGTGGTGACGTCCTTCTCTGTTAGCCCACATGCCTGGTAAAATCAAATATTTATTTTTACCGCAGCTGGAAGCATTCTCAGCAACTGGAGAAGAACATTTCTGCTGTATAAATCTGCATCTGTGTCTTTCGTTTTGGGCCAATACATTATTGTTGACCTCACTGTTGGCTGAAGGATGGACACTGATTTACAATAATTTGGTACATAAGATTTCCATAGTAGTCATAGCCTCTGAGTGACAGTTGCTAATCTTGCCTATCTGTTATAGTACTTCCCAAAAATAGACCTTGCTTGTCTGCTAGGATTCAAACCTACTAAACACAGGAATTAATGGTAACAAGTCAACCAATGCCAAATTAAAGGTGATATTCATGAAGCCTTCATCTGGAGGATCAGAACTATACCTTTAAGGGCAGACTGTGACGTATCCCACTGTGCAGTGGAATATGTCACTCATAGACTCCCCCTGTAAAAGAAATAGCATATCTTATGCTATTCCATACCACACACAAGGGTATACCAATGCATACTGGTCAGACCAAAGGCCAAGATCCTTGATGTTGCTATTGGTATGTAATGTGTTAAAGGTCTATTTACAGATGTAGCAGGGTTAACACACAAACTCTTAACTTGAATTTCTTAACTCATTGCGTTATCTTGAAACAAAAGCCATTGAAAAGCAATTGAAGGCGTTTGCTTAACGCATTTAGTTTAGATAACAGATCTCAAAGCATGTGTGTTAACTCTGCTACATCTGTAGAGATGTATATGAGACTTGGATGGATATCATCACACTATAGAAATATTAATATCCTGATAATCTAACCTGCCTGGGACAATCTTGACTTCATTTTCTTAGTGCACGTAATAAAGGCCAGACTATATACCAAGAGGCCTAATGTCTATAAAGTATGGCAGCCATACACAAACAAACGGTTAACAGCTATCTCTACCAACTCCCTCATACAAGTTCAGCTTGGCCAAAAATGAAGGTGTATTTTTTAGGAAGAAGGGAAAAAGCTGCTGCCAGACACTTCTGGTGGTGGTTTATTTCCCGGGAGAACAAAAGGATCAGGCAAAAATCGTAATTTTGCCTGATCTTTCCCTCCCCAGACATAATCTGTCAGGAGCTTCTTATACACATCAAACGGTCAGCTGAACCAGTCATTCTCGGTTGGGGATAATAAGTATTCTCCTGTCAATATAGAAGAAGAACAGAAGCTCTACAGAATATCCGTTACTGCAACCGATAACTCAAGGCAGGAATGAAAAGGAACAAAAAGCACATGGAGGACTTATGGTAATATCCATATTCTGTTAGCTGTACCTTATGGCTAATTACTAAAATAAGAATTTTACAGCAGAACCAAGGGAAGAAAGAAAATGTCTGGCAAAGAACTACAAAATACAATAAAATTTACTTGACATGGTAATACTAAAAAAAAAAAACGAAAAAAAAAAAAAAATTGGACGCAGAGAAGCTGTAGCTCCAGACAAGGTCATGCTGTCTTGTTACTGGGCGGTGTACCCCTCCATTATGACAAATTATTAGAAAACCTTAGACACCCCTGTCTGTGAATTCCAGAAAAGTCACATTGAAAATCACGACCGTTGAAGAAGGTATTCACGTCTAGACAAGATGTCATAAAACTCAGCAACCTGTTCAACTGTTCTCACATTTCTTTCTCTTCTTCCAAAAAATATTTGGCATTTATAAAGACCACAGACGTTTTTCCCTGTATAATACTAAGATGTAAAGAACTGATACTAGAATTGTAGAACAAGCGATGTTGCATTAAAATGGATATCTAATCTTGTATGCTGGGGATCTGCTATTATTTAAAAGAAAAGAAAGATAAGATCTCTCATTGACCCAGTGCTGATCTCCCGCCTGCAGGATGCAGCGCTAGAGTGATGCCAAGCACTCATGTAAGTGACATAAGGAGTCTGACACTTATTCCCCTGCACTAGACTCTGCTGACATTTCAAAGACATTAAAATACACAAAAAATAATAATTATCCCAGATCTTAATCCCTTAAACGCCTCCTTTCCCGTGAGCATATATAGTCTTATACTACAATTAAAATTGAGAAATATATAAATAAATCTTCTGTATGTCCCAGGAGGTCAGCCATGTTTCTTATCAAACTCCTCACACTCCTGGCTGTAAGACAGCCGGATGAAGCAGGAGCCTTCTTGCCATGCTCTGTCCTATTCACTCTGCATTTTTACAAGACTGTTTGTGTCAGGATCATGGAGACCATAATTCCTGTCAGTTTGTGCTGAGGATAGGTCATCAATAAATATAACTTGGACAACCCCTTTAAATAGCTGCAGCACAGCGAGGCTGTCTGTTAGGTGAACTAAAAACATAAGTGTACATGTATAACAGGCTGAAGGGACTGTACAGCTTGTTCATTTATTCAGCGTCAGAAGGGATTAATAACTAAATAAGCAGGTTTGTATAAGATATTACTGCAGCTTACGGGCAGTCTGTCAGCAGTTTGTATCAGCACTAGGAAAGAGGAAAGACGCTCAAAACACCTTTTGTGGAGCTTTTGTAATCAGGAGTAGTGTGAATATGAACTTTTATTCTGCCAGGTTCTGCTCCTTAAGTGCCCTGGAGGTGGAGCTGGACTGTGGCATGCTATCCACACTGAGCTGCTTCATAGCCCTTATCTGCTCTGAGTGACAGCTGTAGTGGTCTCTGGGTTGGATGCAACAGAAGTGGCTCAGAGCAGAGTTAGGGGCTGTGAAGCAGCTAAGTGCAGACAGCAGAGAGAACCTCTTAATGAAGCCTACCCTGGACACTTAAAGAACAACTCCCGGCAAAATTTTTATTCTCTGACCTGTTAGGAAGGTACATGATGTAATCTGTAGTGAATGTAATTTTCTTACCAGCATCTGTGAGTTACACCTCCCTTATGCTTCTCAGATGTGTCATGTGATCAGACTCAACTGACACAGCATCTTATGTGTGGACAGGAAGTCAATGGGAGCCTCACTCTCCGTCTCATAGGAATGAATAGAGAAATAACTGACTTCTGGTCCTGTGTCAGTTGGAGATCAGAGAGTTGGTCACATGACATCACTTTCTAGCAAGTCAGAGAATAAACATTTTGCCGGGAGTTCTACTTTAAGGATCAGAATCTGGCAGAATGAAAATTCATATTCTTACTACTCCTGATGATAAAAGCTCCACAAAAGGTATGTTTGCCCTGCTCTTCCCAGCACTTACCTTTTGTTATCAGCCGTTTAACATACTATAATCTATGAACTTGGTGCTGTGGAGTAGATACCTGAGAGGTCAGTGGGTTCTCTTCGTCTGGCATCATAAAATAGCATAACTGAGACTTGCTCTGTGACTCCTCTGACGTCTTGTTATACTCTTCCACCAATCTGCGGATTTCTTTAATATGTTGCTCCAACTCAGTAAGTGAAAGAGACTTCTTTAGGGATAAACTGATCACAGTATACAGGATTAGAAGTGTTATCCTTTGTGGAGAGTATGCAATTTGCATATCATTTTAGATGAACCAAAAACACGTTTGAATCTTGTCAAAGGACAAAAAAAGAAATCCTTCTAGGGGTTATAACAAGACAATTAAAAATCTCGGACAAGCTCTACCATAGCATCAAACAAAAATAAATAAAAAAAACATACCCCTGTTTCCAGCGCCATTCTATGCAGCACTGGTTTGGTCTTGCTTGCTTGTTAACTAACTGCAGTGGGGGCATGCTGTTATATGGCACGACTGCTGCAGCCAAGCACTGTCTTTACCTTTAGACCTTCGTAGCCACTGCGGACCGAAGGCAAGCAGCGCCAGCAGGACTGGACCTGCGGTGCAGAGAACAAAGCTGGAGAAAGGGATTAGTATATCTTATTTTATGCTTTTGTAGGGTTTTATCCTAGATTTTTAATTATCTCGGACAACCCTTTAAAAGAAAAAGTACTGTACTAATAAAAACCCTCCATGTTTATATGTTAAGGTTATCATAGCCTGCCCATATAATACAACAATTTTACATTGCTGCAAGTCGTTAGACGATCAGGAGTAGAGAAAAAAAAAAAAACAGGGTGCATAATATAAAGTGTCATTACTTTCTATTTAAAATGTATTAAGTAACATAATATAGGCAATATCCCTTTAAGAATTATAAGCTTTCAATTAATACACGCGATTAGTATATACATTTAATAGAATTGGTATAGATTGTTGAAATATGAAGGAATAAGCAGCGGGGGCTCTGAAATGAAATATTTATAAAAAGAGAATGAATTATAGACCCTTCCATTTACCTGCCCAGCACTTTCCGGACTGCCTGTTTCACAAGTGTTATCAGCTCAGTAAGACCTGAGGGAAAAGAGATGACAGATCATGTTTGCGGAATCCTGCAGTCTCCAATATTCTGACACTGAGAAAATCACCTATTGTTTAGATCATGTTTTCATGTTAAACATATTTAGCAACATTTTGTTGATGTTATATTTAAGTCAATTTAAAAAAACATAAAATCCTACAGTTTTCACACTGTCCACTAAGTCTAATAATAGGCGACACTTCTTGGCCTGTTCAGATCACTTTACTGTGCAGTTATCGTCACAGACAGGATTAGAACAACAGATATCACCAATATATAGATAACACAGGATCCACCATGCACAATAGGTGATTGTCAAAGCTTATCTACTCCCTCCCGACTTCTGCATAGGTCACACAGCATGCCTAGAAAACTCTGAGGAAGCTCCCGTCCAATGTGGCTGCCATAACACATGTCTCTAAATAGTGTCAAGAACAGCTCAGGCAAGATGGCCGCCCCTATAATCATGTTCATTAAGTAGAATAAAAAAAATCTGTATTCAGAAAATAAAAACAGATTAGAACGCAGTGTATGTGTCACTATCTGGTTTTAACTGGCCAAAAAAAAAAAAAAAAGTCGGTGACACATTTCCTTTAAGATCAGCCAGCTGAAGGGTAGTAAGAAATATAATAAAATCCTACCATCTCCTAGGAGGTGCTGAATGCTAGAAAGATATTGTTGTTGTACCTCAGGGGACGCCTGAAGTCCCTGAAAATAGAATAACATTTCATTAGATGAAATAAATACTTTCGTGGCATGCTTAACAACTCTTTACTTTACATCTCTTCTGGTTTTTTGCTTTAGTGTAATTATTCAGGGTCACTTATTGCAGCTAGCACTTTTTTGGGGCACAGTAACTGCAGCTGCTTCCTCAGGAGAAAGAAGGCAATTCATGTTATTCAATCAACAATGGACGACTATTATTTCTTAAAAATCTAACAAAAAAAAACTTAAAAAAAGTTTTACTGCAGTGGAGCCATGTATCAAGGAAAAATGCACCTTCTATTGTAAAGCAACTAACTTTAACGGGGTTGTACAGTGGTATAATATTGATGATCTGTCCTCAGGATAAGTCGTAAATATCAGATCAGCAAGGGCCTGACTGCCAGCACCCCTGACGATCAGTTGTTTGAAGGGGTAGCGCACAGTCCTCTTCAAAGTTTACCTGCATGCCATTTCCTTGTAGCGACGATGCAGTGTAATTACAGCTGCTAGAACCATCCGGGTGAATGGAACAAACAGCTGGAATTACATTGCATCACCGCTACAAGGGAGATGGCAGTTAAACGTGGAAGAGGAAGCTGTGCAACCCCTTCAAACAACTGATCGGCGGAGGTTCTGCGAGTCAGACTCCAGCCGATCTGATACTGAGGACAGGTCACCAATATTATACCACTGTCTTTTATGCCACAATGTCGTGCTGTTCCTGTTATTTCTCCTACAAATGTAAGACTCATCTGACAATTGAGTGTTACCAGTTGGGGGGGTGTCCCCACACACTAAAGGGCCTTCTTTTTTAGGAACCTTTATTTGGCTGATCATCAGTCCATCTACACACCCCACTAATATATCAGTGAGTGGCATATATTCATCATTAAAGAGGTTGTCTGATCCTCCCACCAGGCTGTGTTTGTTTGTTTCCAGCGATAATGTCCCCGTATACTCCATGTGACTGCGGCAGCCAATCACTGGCCTTAGAGGTCATGCATTTAAATACTGCTGAGGTCAGCGATTGGCTGCAGCAGTGTCTGGGGAAAATGGCACATCACTGCTGCTGCCAAGAAGAGGACATCATAGTTGCAGAGGCAGGGAAGCCACAGAGTTGTAAGTGGAGCAGGATGAAATAGGTCAAACAACCCCTTTAATCATGATTATACGAGATATATATATATATATATATATATATATATATATATATATATATATATATATTTTATCTTCTGTCTCAGACGGCACTCTTGTCCATAATAAGGCTGCAGATGGGAGGGCACAGTAACACGCTGCACACCGGAAATTAGCGCAGGCACAGTTGAGGAAGCTAAGTGCCAAGCAGAGCTGTGACTTTCCTAATATGGAAAACCGTGCAAAGGTTGAAAATTAGGATACTGCATTAGTAAGTAGGATATAATATTCACTGGTTTACATTACCAATAAAGTGACCAACCCCTTTCACCCCTGGGCTCTCTGAAGAATTTCTATAAGATTGTTTGTTAGGCCTCATGCACACAAACATTTTGTTTCTGTGTCCGTTCCGTTTTTTTTTTTTTGCGGATAGGATGCAGACCCATTCATTTCAATAAGTCCGCAAAAAATGCGGACAGCATACCGTGTTCTATCCGCATCCGTATGTTCGTTCCGTAGCCCCGCAAAAAAAAATATAACGTCCTATTCTTGTCCGTTTTAGGCATTGTTAAAATGGATCCGCCAAAAAAAAAACAAAAAAAAAAAAAAACGGATGGCATACGGATGTCATCCGTTTTTCTTTGCGGATCCGCAATTTGTGGACCGCAAAACACATATGGTCGTGTGCATGTAGCCTTAGTCTGAGGGATTTTCTGCATGTTCTGGACACTGTGAGCAAGTTTACTCCTGTTTACTTTCAGCATTCATTTCTTGGTTTAGTGTTCCTTTAACTTACTTTATGGGGATCTAAAAGGGGTTATTATTACCATTTCAGCATTTAATGGGTGAGATGGGAATAACGTGAGTACACGGCAGTCGGGGACAGACAGAAATGGAAAGGGCCAAGCAGGCTGTACTCCACCACTTCCGTAGTTCCTGCAGTAAATCTGAAATAGTAGAGTGCAGCCAGCTCAAATGTTTCTGTAGCTCTGGCCACCCTCGGCCAGCAGTTATTCAAGTTATTTCCATCTTGGCTAGGAAAGGCTGAAATGGGGAATACACCTTTAAAACAGTATACTTTAAAGTGTGAGCACTAAGTGTGTAGGAAACCTCGTTAAATGTCCTTTTAGGACATGCATAATGTCTATGTCCACACAGGAGGGAAAAATTATTTGTTGCAAATACTGTATTGCAAATCGTAAAACCTGGAGATCTGGTTGCAGATTCGCTGCAGATTTCACCCTATGCTTTACAAAAGGTTAAATATGCAGCAAAAAGTCCAGAAAAAATTTCAATGCTGCAGATTTAAAATGCACATAGCGTGTCAATTTACACATGGATATTGTTTAGCAGTGTGTTTGCACAAATCTCATCCACGTTGCCACTACTTTAATAGGCCACTGATTTTCTGCTCACAAATCTGAATGGAATATACGCAGCATTTCAGTTTTTGTTTGGATGTACCCTAAAGCTCCTACTGTACCCGAAATGCTGTATTGTCTTGTTACATATTGTCTTGCAACCGTGGGGATACAGACGTGTTTGTCTGTGTTCTGATGGTACAGAAAGTCACACAACAAGTATCTCTTTCTGATGCAGAGAACAGAGTCTCATCATTTGATGGCAGCTTTGTTTGCACTAATGGAGTCACGGTGAACAATGGTACTACTGGCGCCTCCTGTGGCTGGCATTAATTGGAGCATGGTAGCTGAGACTAATGGAGGCCCTCTGACTAGTACTGCAGGCAGTATGGCAGTTCTTGCTATCAGGGTCACTGTAGATGTCCCTGCCGTGGAAAAATTCTGGCTGTTGCTATTCTAAGTAAGGCTCCATTCAGACGTCCGTATGAATGGTCCGGATCCATTCCGCAATCTATTTTAATGGGGCCGGAAAAGATGCAGACAGCACATTACTGGTCCGTGGCTCCGCAAAAAAATAGAACATGTCCTATTCTTGTCCGCAATAGCGGACAAGAATAGGCATTTTCTATTATAGTGCCGGTCATGTGTACATGGCCAGTGTCAGTGTTTTGCGCGTCCGCAAAACACTTATGGACATGTGAATGCACCCCAACTTAAAAGAATACCATTACACCATGTTATGCCTAGAGCTGGTCCCGAGAAAGGAGTACATGACATCAGACCAGGAATGGACCATCCCTGCACTAGAGCGTAGTTGGTGACTATTCTACAAGAAGAAACTTGACAGAAAAGAAGGTAACTAGGCAATTCTGGTCGTAGGTACAGACATTCACTGGAATAATTCATTTTGTGGTATAACCACTGAAAGCTTTTACTATTGTTTTCGCTTTGTGTGTGCGCAACAAATGATAAAACAGCTACACAGTTGAAAAAAAAAAAAAAAAAGGATCTGATGTCCTACGTGTACGTTTTACCTACATTGTCAGTCTTTGCTGCGGAAGAATTATCTAGGTAGATATATCCGCCAATAATATTTAGCTGAACTCTCAGGAGCACAACCAACATGCACGTACTGTACACTGCTACTATACTTCTAGCAAAACCTGGGAACAACAAGAAAAACAAAACACCATGAATACAGTCATTACTTTTGTCACTACAGTACAGGAAATGGAAACCTATGCTGAACAGATGTCATTCCCTCAACACTAAGTGGAAAAATAAAATAAAATAAAAAATATGGGCAGTTTGTAAACTCTTTTTTTTTCTTCTCCCTACCGACGTTTATGGGATGCAAGTAAGACCAGAAAATCACCACTAATAAGGTAAGTGCTTGGCTCTTATCTGCAGTTTGCATTTGAGATCTTTATAAATCACATTCTCTATGGCAAGTCATTCAGTTGTACTTTCCAGATTTATAGAGGTTAAAGGGGTTGTTAGAGGTCCAACTCCCAGTCCCCCCGCCGATCAGCTGGTTTAAGGTCCCTTTACATGGGACGATATTACAGCAGATTGTCGTGAAGAAGCGTTCCTTCCTGACAATCTGCTGATCACTAGCGGAGGAGGCCAGTGTATTTACATGCAGCGATCTCCTCACTAATGCTATCGCTCTTCCCTATAAGGACTCATTGTTTGCACAGCACGATCTGCTGCCGGTAAACGATCACTTTTGCATGCGCACAAACGATTGGATTACCCGATGAACAAGCCTTTTGCTTGTTCATCAGGTAATCGGTGGTACATTTACACTGCCCGATCATCCCCAACGAGCGTTACTATGACCGCTCATTAGCGATAATCTGTGCAATTCTTGGCCTTTTAGCTGCACGCCATTTAGATTGTAGTGCAGTGCAATTACACCTTTCTCTCCTGTTCACATGAATGGGAAAGGGAGTTATAATTACACTGCACTGCCGCTACAATCTAGATGATGATGGTGAACAATGAAGTGCATCAGCCTCTTCAGCCAGCTAATTGGCGGGGGTGCCAGGAGTCATACCCCCGCCAATCTGATACCGATTACCTATCCTGAGGACAGGTCATCAATATCTTGACATTGCACAACCCCTTTAAGTGAACTAAACTTAAAGAGTTACTTAGACAGAAACTGTTGAAAAGGGGGACATTTTATACTGCCAGAAAAATCTACTAATACAAATACATTCAGGTAGGATCTTCCCAAAAGAATGCATTTGAAAAAAGCCTTCTGCATCAAGTATGGCACATTTTATTCTGAAAACTAAGATTTCACTTACTAATAATCTTCAGATCTTCCCATATTTCTATCTTGTTTGACGGTCTGCAGAAGACAAAATGGAATTTATGGATAAAAACACATACATAAAATGTCTCTAAAGATCACTAAAGCCCAAGGAAAAAGTAACATATATACTTATATACACTTCACTGAAGAAATGGGATTAGCCACCTGCCACACCAAGATGAATATGCAAACTAGGATACATGGCAGAGCAGAGTGATGCTTTGCAGGACTCATCATACGTGAGCATTACAAAGACATCCATCCATGTGTCACTGCAAGGGAAATATGTACAAAGTGAATGCGTTCCCACAGCTATACCAGCTGATTTCAGGGCACATGTCGCATACATGGGAGGAGATTTCCAAAGGTTCACATCAATGGAGCTGCAAAACTATACACCACATCTAGCGTTGTTGGCCATGTTTAATCTAATCTGAGAAAATCCTTTTAAGTGCATGGTAGACTTTGGGGCCATTGTTACACCCCAGCTGCTATGATTTTTTTGCAAAACCAACAATCGTGAGGTTGGGGGGCACTAATGGCCTGGCCCCCATTTTGTAAAACCAAATAGGAGCCATAGCTGCTATTGACCACAGCATCTGAAAGGTTAAACAGCTAGGATCAGAGTTGTTCCCAATCCCAGTCACTAGAGTAGGGTGTCGGCATACTTCAGCCAGAAACTGTAAGTGATGGTGCAGGCACAGCAGGAACGACGTACAACTATGACACAGAGTGGGAAAGCATTAAGAGTACTGCTTACCAGCACATACACACTAGTTCACAAATCCATTGAGAATTGATAAACTTTTATTACATTATGGCTATGAAGAATACCTGTTTTTCAGCAGACTTGTTAGGCTTTCTGAATTCAGCTGGTGCATTAAAGCCTCTCTCAGAGTCGGGAGCATTGATAATACTGCAAGGAAGTACAAATGCAGAGACTATTAGGGGCTGTCCAGCAGCAGAAAATGATTATTCTTAATAAAATGTACCATAACTGAAATTATTAATAGACTTTACCGTTCGGTATTGCATGGATCATCCTATTTCTGGTCCTGTTGGTTTAGAAGTGGGGGTCGAAGTAGGACAATCCACTCACCTTTGAACAGTAATGTATGGTGAAACGTCTTGGAGACGGTCTTCTAGTGGGTAGTGTTGAGCGAACTTGTGTTTTAAGTTCGGCATCTAAAGTTCGGGTTACCGAAGAATCTCGTTATGGATTCTAAATTCCGTTACGGTCCATGGTAGCGAAATCCATAACGCTATTCTTCGATAACCTGAACTTTAGATGCCGAACTTGAAACACAAATTCGCTCAACACTACTGAAAGAAGATGCCCAGTACTGACCATACTATAATGGGTGGTCTTATTTTCTCACGAAGCAGTCGAATGTTTGCTTTAAAAGAGAACGCCACAATCTTAAAAGGGTTGTACGACTATTTGTAAGTGATGACCTAACCTCTGGATTAGTCATCAGTATCTGCTCGGTGGGGGTCCCGGGATCCCCACCGATCTGCTGTCTGAGAAAACCCAGCGCTCCAATGAGCAACACTTCCTTCTTGCTGCTTACCCTAGCCCTAGTCACCACCATCACATGGCCTAAGCGCAGCTCTGCCCGATTCAAGGGAATGGGGCCAAGTTGCTATAAGAACAGCCAATGTACGGCGCTGTGCTTGGTAAGCTGCAAGAAGGCCGCGGCGCTCACTGGAACTGATCAGCAGGGGTCCGGGTGTTGGACCTCGAGTGTTCAGATACTGATGACTTATCCAGAGGATTGTTCTATTAGAAAGTACTATTAGTATTCCTTCAAAATTAGATCTGCTGCGGGAATCAGACCGGTGGCATAGCAGTAGTGGGACATTTAAAAGGTGAGTGAAGTTTTTTTTCCTTTATGTCAGACAGCCCCCTGCTCTCTGTCCTCTATGCAGGAGCCTGCATAGTATCCCCTGAAGACGCCGAATTATCGGTAAAACATGTAGGGATGCAGGAACTTCGTTTTTAGTTCAGGAAAAACAGGCAGGGACCCCACAGTGGGAAATGATATTTAGAGAGTGAGAGACAGAGATCTTTGGAGAATTGGAGACTCGAGGGGGGGTTAATTATTCCGCCTGGCTGAGTCCGATGTGAGAATACACACTATATAGCAAGCATCATCCATCTCCCGGACCCCGTTTCCCCTGAGAGTTTCAAGCATAAAGTTCCCAAGTAGTTTATGTATTTTTAACAGAGTGATTAATAAAGATTTAATTTTATTATTAGTCAGAGAGGTTGCAAAGGTTACGCTAAGGTCCAAGTGACCACCTAACCCCTCTTTCTGCTAAACCACTCTCCCTCAAGTCAAACGGGACGCAGTGGAACATTTTTTCTGGCGCAGTTGCTTCAGAAATGGGTAATGCAACATTTATGCATCAGAAATATGCCAAATTTTGGCACATTTTATGTGGTAATCACACATTGATGTCATTGTCACAACGCTGGACTGATTGCATTCTGGTAACCCTGAATCACCAACTTTGCTGGGTTTGGATCTCTTTCTTTCAGTAGCACATCTGCTTCTACCCTGAATCCTTGTACGCTTGGACCTCTTCCCTTCAGATACCCATTTCAAAAGATCGGCAGCAACAGCCAAGCTTTACATAGCATCTTAAGCGTTTTAGTACGGCTTATGCATAAGCTGTCTGTTCTACTCTTATCATACTGTACTGCTGTCAAGGGGAAGTATTCTACTGATATCAGCCATCTAACTTCAAAGACTGAGGATTCAGCAAACTGTACGAGTTATTCTTTAATCACCCTCTGGAAGAAAAAAAAGAAAAAAAGTATTAAAGACAAAATCCCCTAATAATAACAACCTGTCATGTTACATGTCCTCTGATTGCTCTCAAAATGATACTGTCTCCGCGCTTGTGCAATATAATCAGCAGCTTCTCTCTCTTGAATTTCACGGATTTTCCTTTGAGCATACTTTCCAAGGATGTACACACCTAGAAATAAAGACAGTAATAAAAAAATAAAAATATATATATATATATATATAACAATAAACGCAGCATGTTGTGACACAATCAGTACATATGTAATCCCAACACATTTCCTACAATGGATCCGCCAAAAAAATAAAATAATGGATGCGACAAGGATGTCATCTGTATTTTTTGCGGATCGTAAAATACGTACAGTTGTGTGAATGTACCCTTATATTTTTGTCCGTCTCACCGAGCTGGTCGAACGTGCTCTGTTTACATCTTATGTTAGAAGCTGTGGCAGTTACAGAGAGAGAGCTGCAGCAGAAAGGGCACGCTCCTTGAGCTGCCAGGCTGAAGATAATCCAGCAGAGCATTTGGAGCAGTGAATGTGAGGTACAGAGCTGGTATTCTCATGTACTTTATGATGTCTAATTTTCATTTTTACATCAATTATGGCAAAATCCTTTTTAATAGATTGGACCCCTTGCGATCCCAAGAGCAAGAGGTTCCCAAGCCCCCTCTATGACTCAAGCGGTACTGTGCAGGTTAGCCCACTCAGAGCACTATCAGACCTACAGAAGTTATTGGAGGGGTGGGGACCCCTTGTTCTCGTGGTCACCCGTTTGACTATACAGGCTGCGAGTGATGACATTTTGGATCAGCAAGTCATCACTACAGCCAACCACTGGCCTCAGTCAAATGCTGTCCTTATTGGCATCGAGTACGAAGTGATTATGTCAGTAAGCATAACAAGTGCCCGCTGAGGTCAGCGATTGGCTGCAGCCGTCACATGCCAATAGGACACGTCATCGCTGGCAGCCTGTATAAACAATATAATGTGGCTGACTAGTGAAGCCTTTACACTGGATCAGCAGGAGACTGAAGGGATGATTCCATTTTTTTTATTTTAGGACATTTGCGGCTTCTTTTATACTTTGATAGGAAAATCTGTAAAACCAGTTCTCCAATGAACCTTCAAATCTGAGCACACTTAAAATGGGGGCACATTGAGGAGAGCTGCAGACAGATGAACCTAGAGTGCTGAGACGTCCCATGTCAGGAGCGCTTTATAGCTTTCATAAATGTGCCTAACTGCATCATCATTCCTCATATGAATTATTAATAGAAGAGCCTTTATACTGGTTACACAATGTAGTATCATGGGCCTAATGATACCATAGGTCATAACAGTGATCACAATGCCGGTTAATAAGCCACTTACAAGGATATTCGCTATTATCACCTGGCACATGGGCAAATGTAATTAAAAGCCATCAGGTGACACATTTGCTCGGTCCTGACTATACAAACAGGCCATAGTAAAATGGAGAACAGTCAGCTATTGCACTGGATGAATGGATCCTGTTCAATGTCGCCAAATGATTTGAAGCCTTGGGGGACAGTCACTTTATTGCCCTATGCCAAATACTGAATCCATCAACCACGCTGAAAAACTCAATCACTTGCTCGTTGCTGCTCTGGCTTTCTTCAGCGGTCTTCCGATTCCCGTCCCGTAAACTTTTGGATGGACAGGGTCATATATGCCATTGCAGCAAATGTCAGGCCTCTGTGGTGACGGGTCCTCAAACGACATGTCACGTGCCTCACTGTGTAGACCAGTCATTGGCTGAAGTAGTGCATGCGACCCTTTCCGTGCAAATGTTTAAAGGACAGGGACCAGAGGACCACTAAAAGGTAGCCAAAACGGAACAGTGGGCAATAGGCGAGTGTAAATATTGTTAAAAAATTAAGTCCCCAAAGCTGGACAAAGTATGTTCAGACAGTTTCTTGGCAGTGGGTTTCAGCTCAAATTCTGTGCCAAAAACCGCCGCACTGCAGTTAATGAGGCCAAGGATTTTCCACACCAAGAGTGTATAGGTTACTGTTGGACCTAGGGGTGGGCGATATAGACGATATAGGCGATATGCGATATAAATTTGTGCCACAATATGGATTTTGAGCATATCGCCGGACCGCGATATGATCGCGCTCTCTGCGCGCACCATCTTCTCCTGAGCCGGCACACTGGAGAAGGAGAGAGTCCCTCCCTCCCCACTATGCGCGGCTGCCGCTGACCACCAATGACAAAAGAGGAGGAGGGGAGGGACTGACAGTAAATCATTGAGTTTTCACGATCTCAGTGAGCGCGTGAAAACTCAAATCCGATGGTATAGTCTAACCCCCAGGCGTTCCCATGGTGAGAGGGACGCTTGCCTGGGGGTTAGAATATACAGGGCCACGCGCGCTGACAGTAGAACATTTAAAAACTAATCAGTAACTTTAACTTTATTCATTGGTGATCTCTTTACTGTATACCTTACTAGGTCTTAGCTCCGGTAACAGCAGGCAGTGCGGGCGGGCGGCGCTCACTCACTGACGTCACGCGCCTGCTCCTCCCACTAGGCGGCGCAGGCGCGTGACGTCAGTGAGTGAGCGCCGCCCCCCGCACTGCCTGCTGTTTTCGGAGCCAAGACCTAGTAAGGTATAGAGTAAAGAGATCACCAATGAATAAAGTTAAAGTTACTGATTAGTTTTTAAATGTATTCCTGTGAGCGTCGAAGGGGGGGGGGAAATCTGTGGATGGCACCGTTTAGGGGAGGGGGGGGTGTCTGTGGATGGCACCGTTTGGGGGGGGGGGGATCTGTGGATGGCACCGTTTAGGGGAGGGGGGGGAATCTGTGGATGGCACCGTTTAGGGGAGGGGGGGGGATCTGGGTGGGGATGGCACCGTTTAGGGGAGGGGGGGATCTGGGGATGGCACAGTTTAGGGGAGGGGGGGGGGGATCTGGGGATGGCACCGTTTAGAGGAGGGGGATCAGCTCCCTGCTGCTGTGTGCACAAAGCACAGGGCAGCAGGGAGAGTGTAAAGTCCTATTCACCCTAATAGAGCTCTATTAGGGTGAATGTGACAAGGGTTCTACGTTCTAGCCCTTAAGGAGACTAATAGTTATTAAATAAAAAGTTAAAAAAAGTTTAAACACGCCCCCCCAAATATAGAAAACAATATATCGCGATATATATCGCATATCGAACATGCTTAAAATTATATCGCAATATAGATTTTAGGCCATATCGCCCACCCCTAGTTGGACCCCTCAAAAAACTTCAACGGGAGCCTACTTGTGGTTTAACTCCATTCAATGGAGATAAACCGAGAGTGAATCCGTACCATTCAAAATGAAAACTCGCGGCAGTGGATTTTGCTGTGGAATACGCAGCAGATTGTGTCGTGCAGATACTCTAATGCTTCTTTACACATAGTTTTAGTAGCAGCTTTTTCACAACAAAAGCACAAATTTCAAGCATTTTTTTTTGGCACGTTTTTTTTGGGTGTCATTCATTCACACATTTTTTAAATGCAAATGTTCATAAAAAAAAGCCTATAGGAAATGGGATAAAAAAGACCATCCCTAGAGGGCGCTGTGTTGTGACTTGTCTGTTTTAATAGCTTCCTGCATTCCCCATGTAATAACAATTCTGGAGCCTCTATTCTTATGTCTGTATGCTGTGCCATTCCTCTATTATTTCTACTAGAAGTTATGAATGATTACTAGCAGTCTGCAGTAAGGGTACAGAGGGGTGGTAAGCAGTTGGGGTGTGTACTTGCTCAGTCTCCCTCTATCCAATCAGTTCTGCCATTTTCATACTGTGCAGGTACACACTCCCAACTTGTTACCACCCCTCTGTACCCTTACTGCAGACTGCTAGTAATCATTCATAACTTCTAGTAGAAATAATAGAGGAATGGCACAACATACAGACATAAGAATAGATGCTCCAGAATTGTTATTACATAGGGAATGCATGAAGCTATTAAAACAAACATGTCAGGAGCGGTGACAGGTCATCTTTAAAGAATAAACACTAAACACAGCAAATACCTGGCGGCAGTGTTTAAAAAAATGCTGGGGAGAAAAAAAAAAAAAAAGACCCAAAAAACGGTGTTTTCCCTATAAATGCTGAGGGAACCCACTGTAAAGAGGATCTGCTACTGCAGCTTCCAGGCAAGTGACCGGAGTAAGGTCCCTTGCAGACGAGCGTGTATTCGGCGCAGGTGCAATGCGTGATGTGAACGCATTGCACCCGCACGGAATCCGGACCCATTTATTTCAATCGGGCTGTGTACGTGTGTTGGTTTTCACGCATCCCTTGTGCGTTGCGTGAAAATTGCTGCATGTTCTATATTCAGCGATTTTCACACAGCGCTGGCCCCATAGAAGTGAATGGAGCTGCGTGAAAATCGCATCCGCAAGCAAGTGCGGATGCGATGTGTTTTTCACGGATGGTTGCGAAGATATGTTGTTTGTATATCTTCAGTTTTTTTATCACGCGTGTGCAAAACACATTAAAATCGCATTGCACCCACGCGATAAAAACTTAACAACTGAACGACTTTGTTTGCGAAATCGTGCATTTTTCACTGAACGCATTTGCAACGCATCCGTACCTAATCCAAACATGCTCGTCTGCAAGGGGCCTAAGTGTTTCAACAAGCAAATTTCACATAAAATTTTTTTTTTATAGAACCTCTGGCAATTACACCACTTCCTTTCCTCTATCCCTTCTTCCCCGGGTTTTGATAGAGCTCTTACTTCTTTTGAAAAAACATGCATAGGCTCAGAAATATACCGCCATTCTCTCTCGGAACTCTATAAGGGCTCATTCAGACGGCCGTATGCTGTCCGCAAAAATACTGAATGCTATCCGTTTTTTTGCGGATCCGCAAAAACAATGAAACATGTCCTATACTTGTCCGTGAAAATCAGGACATGGCCCCATTGAAGTCTATGGGTCCGCAAAAATACTAAATGCTATCCGTTTTTTTTGCAGATTCAGTATTTTTGCGGACAGCATACGGCCGTCTGAATGAGCCCTAAGACGTTTGTAACGCCTGAAGTAGATTCCCACCACTCCTACTCTGACAAATGGACTCAAGATTTGCAAGTTGATATCTCCTCCGACCAATGGCTCAAAATATTCCAACTAGCTCACAAATCCTCCATTGCCAGTAAGTATCAGGAGGCCAGTTATAAATTACTATCAAGATGGTACTATGTCCCAGCTCGTCTCCAGAGAATGTTCCCGACAACGTCCCCTTTGTGCTGGCGTTGTGAATCTTCTCAGGGCTCGCTTCTCCATATTTTCTGGCAATGTGACAAAGTCAAGCATTTTTGGGACTCAATCCATAAGGCCTTAGCATCTATCTTCTCTTTTCCCATACCAAACACACCAGGATTTTTCTTAGTATTTCTCTCGTATTTACCACTGAGCTTATTCCGTCGATCCTGTCTGCGCCACTTGGTCATTACGGCTAGGTCTTGCATCCCAGTGAAATGGAAATCCCCTACTCCACCATCCACTGGGTTGTGGATTCACAAAGTGGAAGAGATCCGGAGAATGGAGGAACTTACAGCGTCCTTAAAGAGTAATCACAGAGCCTTTGTTACTACTTGGACCCCTTGGTTTGTCTTTCAGGATTCATCGGAGTACCAATCCCTGCTGGCTTGACAGTGTCATCACTACCATTTTCGTCCGTTTAATCTATCTCTTTTGCTTACTTTTACCTTTTGTAACCTACCCTTCCTTTTGTGGGTTTGTCCTGTCTTCTCCCCAGCTGTCTTCAGTCTTATTATTATTATGATGAGGCTGCATTGTGTTGTGTTTTTTATATACTACATATATCGTGATACTCATTCCTTATTATGGATTTCATGTAATACATATGTTTAGACCTTACTGTCAGGATATTATCATGTTACCCATGACTGTTTGTCGGCCGGGTTCCGTCTCTATCATTCTGTTATATGTGAATCTACATATTACAACTTTTGTCATATTCTTGAAACTTATAAATAAAGAATTAAAAATAAAAAAAAAATATTTAAATTACCTCCAACAAATGCACCAAAGTAGATGAATTTTCTCTTGTGACGCTTCAAGAAATTCCAAACAGAGAGCATGGCTGAGGTAAGGCAGACCTGGAAATGTAAGGAAAAAAATCAATTCAGCCTATAAGCATGAAAAGTAGAGTAGTATATCTTACCAGAATGAAGATATTTCACATACATGTAAATATCTGCATGGTATCATTTAGGCAGAATTTTTGAGATTTTATTTTCCTTTTTAGGCTACTTTCACACTCGCGTTTGGTGCGGATCCGTCATGGATCTGCACAGACGGATCCGTTCAGAAAACACAACCGTCTGCATCCGTTCAGAACGGATCCCTTTGTGTTATCTTTAACATAGCCATGACGGATCCGTCTTGAACACCATTGAAAGTCAATGGAGGACGGATCCGTTTTCTATTGTGCCAGATTATGTCATAGAAAACGGATCCGTCCGCATTGACTTGCATTGTGTGTCAGGACAGATCAGTTTGGCTCAGTTTCGTCAGACGGACAACAATACACTGCAAGCAGAGTTTTGGCGTCCGCCTCCAGAGCGGAACGGAGGCAAACGGATACATTCTGAGAGGATCCTTTTCCATTCAGAATGCATTAGGGCAAAACTGATCCGTTTTGGACTGCGAGAGCCCTGAACGGATCTCACAAGCGGAAAGCCAAAACGCCAGTGTGAAAGTAGCCTTACTGTGCTGTACTAGAAGACAAAGGGCTGGTTTTCCAGAAAATGGCACCCTTGGAAAAATAAAAATTACAGCTAGTATATATACAGATACAGGGGGAGATTTATCAAACTGGTGTAAAGTAGAACTGGCTTAGTTGCCCATAGCAACCAATCAGATTCCACCCTTCATTTTTTCACAGCTCCTTTGGAAAATGAAAGGTGGAATCTGACTGGTTGCTATGGGAAACTAAACCAGTTCTACTTTACACCAGTTTGGTAAATTTCTCCAACAGTACTTATTACCTGAATGTTTACACACAGCCATACAATGTCCACACAACACTTCCCAAATAATACCGCTATACAATGCCAGCTTCACAGAGTATCCAGATATAATACTACCATTGCTCACACATTACAGCCTCAGATATTTCCTGTACTCAAATAAAACTGCTACTAAGGGTCCAAATAACACTACCATAAGGGTATGACTACACGGTCAAGTTTCTGCATGCAGTTTGGGGAGCACAAGCCAGGAGTGAATTCAGAAAAGTAGAAGTTCTATCTGTCCTTTATATTTTCTCTCCTCTTATGATCCACTCCTGACTTTGGCTTCCAAAACTGCATCAGGAAACCTGACCATGTGGCAGTACCCTAATGGTAAAATCTAAGGAAGTGAAGGGGTTAAAGGGGTTCTCCGGGCTAACCCTAAATTTGGGACATAATTCTAACCTGTGGAGGGAAGAATGTTGGTCTGGTACTTACCCCACCTTTTTCCAAGATTCACTTCCCGGTCACGTGACCGCTCCTGACGGGCTTTCCGGTCGTCCGGTAAGTCTCTGTCTTCTTCTCTTCCTTTCTTTCTTGAGCAGGAGACGGATTGTCATGAATGACGTCACTGCCTCCTGCAAATGAAAGCTCTGGCCGGCCGTCTTCACTCACTGCGCATGCGCACTAGCATTCAGCTAGTGTGCATGCGCAGGATTGCCGGCCGCTCTCTGCAGTGTACAGGCTTCTATGTGAAGCCTGTACTGACTCCTGCACAGCGCGATGTAAGAGCTGTGCAGAAGTGACAGCATAGCGATCAGCCACAGTGGCTGATTGCTATGCTGTGGATCTCACTGGGGGCACTGACTGGCACTGTGGATGGCACATGGGGAACTATTGATGGCACATGGGGCACTGGATGTCACTGGGGAACTGTGGCTGGCACAGGGGCGCTGTGGAGGTCACTGTTATGGGGGCGCTGTGGAGGTCACTGTTATGGGGGCGCTGTGGAGGTCACTGTTATGGGGGCGCTGTGGAGGTCACTGTTATGGGGGCGCTGTGGAGGTCACTGCCTCCCGCAAGCCTTTTGGCTTGTACAGTCAGTGTACATGCAAAATATGCTCCAGGGGTCCAGGCTTCAAGGAGGCCCCAGGTGGATAATGTCACACCTCAACCAGCCAGTTTGGAGGCAACCAAATCTGCAGGAAAACCCCCAGCAGGGGGTCTCAGCTCTTGCCCAAGATCAATGATACCTCTCAGACATGTTGGCACCTACATTTCATAGAGAATTATGAATTGCCTGGCCATCACAGGCGCAAACCGGATACAGATGTGTCCCAGTGGCCACAGTGAACATGCCCATAGGCTTTGTTTGATGGTGGCATGCCAGGGAAGGTAGCTATCCATATCTCCCCACAGAAACCCAATAACGGTACCATGTTTAGACTCTAGTTGTAGCCGGAACCTAGGCGGATCCGTTGGTCCCAGAACCATCTCCCTGTGACCTTCGGGACTGGAGCTATGAACCCTAAAGGGTTTTGTGGGTCATTTGCAGCCAGTCCAGCAGGGGGGGGGGGGGGGGGTGGACCCCTCCAAAAGCCGGGAGGGGCCGGTTACAGGTTAAAAGGCTTGTGCCAGCAAGCGGGCGTGTCTTTCTCTGAAGAAGGGTCACATCGTGTAATGTGTTTAGAGGGACCCAGGAACTAGCTGAGATCACTGCCCTTCATGTGACTACAGAAAAGAACACACCACAACCGAAAGGATCTTTTATCTTACCCGGTAACTGACTTTTGCTCTGCTTAACCCTGTTGTACCTATATCACCTGTATCTGTAACCTCAGACCACTGTATATATTCTCTGTGTATATTGTGTTATATCTAGTGTGCCCTTACGGCGATTAAATATACAATTTAATCTTGTGCTATCTTGTATCTCGATCACGAATCCCCACTTCCGTGTTTTGGCCTAGTTATAAGCTACCGCGGGTTGGTTTCTCACCCTATATAATCCCGTTAGCGGACCGGCCTTATATCAAACGAGAAACTGGTGGCAGATACCCGGGCTGAGACAGCGCTGTTTTCACTGTGGCAGTGAAAAGGCTCTCTCAGCTTGTTGCCTCTCTGTGCCCGCGTGGACAGGAGGTGTGTGTGTGTGTAAACTGTACCAAGCTGACCTTACCCACTCCTCTGGAGGGCGTAATGTCACAGTTTTGGTAACCCGTGACCATAAGGCGTTTCGTGAGCTCGACGTAGGTGACGTCAAGCGGGCATGAGGTATGGTATTTCTCACATTATGTATTCAACAAAACAAGAAGGTGAGAAAGTAAACAGATCTGCCAGGATAATGTGATGTCTTCCGGGGGGGAAGCTCAGACATGAAAAATAGGTATTGGGGTCAGATGTATGGAAAATGAGGGGTGTTAGGAGCAAATAAAAAGAAGTTTGATTTTGGGACCGGACAACCTCTTTAACCGCCTCCGGACCGCCTAATGAAGGATCGCGTTCCGGAGGCGGCAGCTCAGCGCACAGTCACGCATATACGTGTCATCTCGCGAGACGCGAGATTTACTGTGAACGTGCGCACGTTCACAGGATCGGAAGGTAAGCGAGTGGATCTCCAGCCTGCCAGCGGCGATGCGATTTTTTTTAACCCCTAACAGGTATATTAGACGCTGTTTTGATAACAGCGTCTAATATACCTGCTACCTGGTCCTCTGGTGGTCCCCTTTGCTTGGATCGACCACCAGAGGACACAGGCAGCTCAGTAATAAGTAGCACCAAAAACCACTACACGCCCCCCCTTGTCATTGATCACCCCCCTGTCATTGATCACCCCCCTGTCAGGCTCCATTCAGACGTCCGTATGTTTTTTACGGATCCACGGATACATGGATCGGATCCGCAAAACACATATGGACGTGTGAATGGAGCCTTACAGGGGGGTTATCAATGACAGGGGGGTGATAACCCCATATACACTAACTGATCACCCCCCTGTCATTGATCACCCCCCTGTAAGGCTCCATTCAGACATTTTTTTGGCCCAAGTTAGCGGAAATTGTTTTTTTTTTCTTACAAAGTCTCATATTCCACTAACTTGTGTCAAAAAATAAAATCTCACATGAACTCACCATACCCCTCACGGAATCCAAATGCGTAAAATTTTTTAGACATTTATATTCCAGACTTCTTCTCACGCTTTAGGGCCCCTAAAATGCCAGGGCAGTATAAATACCCCACATGTGACCCCATTTCGGAAAGAAGACACCCCAAGGTATTCCGTGAGGGGCATATTGAGTCCATGAAAGATTGAAATTTTTGTCCCAAGTTAGCGGAAAGGGAGGGAAAAAAAAAAAAAAAAAAAAAAAAACAATTTCCGCTAACTTGTGCCAAATTTTTATTTTTTTTCTATGAACTCGCCATGCCCCTCATTGAATACCTTGGGGTGTCTTCTTTCCAAAATGGGGTCACATGTGGGGTATTTATACTGCCCTGGCATTTTAGGGGCCCTAAAGGGTGAGAAGAAGAAGTCTGGGATCCAAATGTCTAAAAATGCCCTCATAAAAAGGAATTTGGGCCCCTTTGCACATCTAGGCTGCAAAAAAGTGTCACACATGTCGTATCTCCGTACTCAGGAGAAGTTGGGCAATGTGTTTTGGGGTGTCATTTTACATATACCCATGCTGGGTGAGATAAATATCTCGGCAAAAGACAACTTTTCCCATTTTTTTTATACAAAAGTTGGCATTTGACCGAGATATTTCTCTCACCCAGCATGGGTATATGTAAAATGACACCCAAAACACATTGCCCAACTTCTCCTGAGTACTGCGATACCAAATGTGTGACACTTTTTTGCAGCCTAGGTGGGCAAAGGGGCCCACATTCCAAAGAGCACCTTTAGGATTTCACAGGTCATTTTTTACACATTTTGATTTCAAAATACTTCCCACACATTAGGGCCCCTAATGTGTGGTAAGTATTTTGAAATAAAAATGTGTAAAAAATGACCTGTGAAATCCTAAAGGTGCTCTTTGGAATGTGGGCCCCTTTGCCCACCTAGGCTGCAAAAAAGTGTCACACATGTGATATTGCCGTACTCAGGAGAAGTTGGGCAATGTGTTTTTGGGTGTCATTTTACATATACCCATGCTGGGTGAGAGAAATATCTCGGTCAAATGCCAACTTTGTATAAAAAAAAAATGGGAAAAGTTGTCTTTTGCCGAGATATTTATCTCTAAAACAGTCACGAGACAGCAAGTTACAGACAAGTCACACAAATGCTTCTGTTTGCACAACTTTCAAATTATAAACCGCATGTAAATTTTGAGGCAGATTTCCAACCTTTGTGGCCGTACACTAAGGGTACATCCACATAGAACTGACAGCAAATTCACGACATTGTCCAATACCAGCAAAGTGGATTTTAAAAGATGTCATCCACACTGCGAAAGAAATCTGCAGAGTAAACTGACCTGCGGTGTGAAATCCATGATAAATCCGCAGCAAATTATGTGACAAATCCACGTGGTCGTATTCACAAAGTGATCATAAACCACTCAAAATAGTACCTCTACAACACCAGCAGAGTAAATCTGGTGACTAAAAACACAGATACTGGCTGCTTGCGTCCCACGTTTTTTGGAATATTCAGAAATAGAAAACCAGAAATAAGTGAGTCTGTTCCATTATATGAAAGACACTACTGAAGAGCGCGTTCACTGAAACATTCTCCGTGTGGGAGTGTGAATCCCCATAGTGAACTCTGCTCCTCTGACCAGACCTCACGGCATTATGATGATTTATAAAACTGTAATGATTTGTACTGATGGCATTTTGTGAATACAAAGCATTTCCTGTTATTATTTATTATTAAAGCGCCATTCATTCCATAGCGCTGTACATATGAGAAGAGGTATACATACATACATAATACAGACAATTGCACTAAGAATGAACAAGACAAGTTACAAACTGGTACAGAAGGAGAGAGGGCCCTGCCAGTGACAACTTACAATCTACATGGTATGAGAGAAGGACACAGTAGGAGAGGGTAAAGTTGGTCATGGCGGTAAAGAGGCATCAGGGTCACTGGTTGTAGGCTTGTCTAAAGAGGTGGGTTTTTAGGTTTCTTTTGAAGGATTCTACTGTAGGTGAGAGTCTGATATGTTGGGGAAGCGAGTTCCAGAGTGTGGGGAATGCATGGGAGAAATCTTGGAGGCGATAAGAGGAGAGGAGAGAAGGAGGTCTTGTGAGGATAGGAGAGTGCATGTGGGGGTGTATCGGGAAAGTAGCTCAGAGATGTAGGGAGGGGACAGGTTGTGGACGGCCTTGTATGTGTTAGTATTTTGAACTGAATTCACTGGGCAATGGGGAGCCAGTGAAGGGAAGAGGCAGAGGAGTAACAGGGTGAGAGGTGGAATAGTCGGGCAGCAGAGTTGAGAATAGATTGGAGGGGTGCGAGAGTGCTAGATGGAAGGCCACAGAGGAGGATGTTGCAGTAGTCTAGGCGGCAGATGATAAGGGCATGAACAAGCATTTTCGCTGACTCAAAGTTGAGGAAAGCGCAGATGAGTGAGATGTTTTTGAGTTGGAGGCGGCAGGTGGTGGAAAGGGCTTGGATGTGTGGTCGGAAGGAGAGGGCAGAATCCAAGGTCACTCCAAGGCAGCGGACTTGGTTGACCAGGCAGAGTGTGCAGCCATTAATCGTGATAGATAGGTCTGTTGGGGTAGGGGGGGGGAGCAAGATGAGGGAAAGATGATGAATTTTTCCATGTTAAGTTTTAGAAAGCGAGAGAAGGAGGATATGGAAGATGGTAGAAGAGCAGGGGTCCTAGAACAGAGCCTTGCGGGACACCAACAGAGAGGAACTGAGACAAGGAGGTGGTGTGAGATTGGGAGACGCTAAATGCCCGCTCTGGGAGGTATGATGTGATCCAGGAGAGGGCCAGGTCAGTGATGCCAAGAGATCAGAGAGTTTGTAACAGAAGGGAGTGGTCGACAGTGTCAAAGGCAGAGGACAGGTCAAGGAGAAATGTTTTTTGGTTTTGGCTGTTAGTAGGTCATTGGTGACTTTGGTGAGGGCAGTCTCAGTTTAGTGGTGGGGTCGGAAGCCAGATTGTAGCCGGTCAAAGAGGGAGCATGAGGAGAGATGAGAGGACAGTTCAGAATGGACATGTTGTTCAAATAGCTTTGAGGCATATGGAAGAAGTGATATGGGGCGATAACTGGACAAAGAAGACGGGTCAAGTGAAGGCTTTTTGAGGATGGGTGTAATGGTAGCATGTTTAAAACCAGAGGGGAAGACACCAGAGGTTAGTGATAGGTTAAAGAGATGAGTTAGGGCTGGGATAAACACTGTGGTGAGGTTAGGGATGAGGTAGGATGGGATTGGGTCAAGTGCACAGGTGGTGAGATGTTATCTGAAGAGTAGAGTGGAGAGTTTTTCTTCTGTAATGGTGGAGAAGCGGGTTTTGGGAGAAGAGGGCTGAGCAGTTGTGTAGAGGGTCTGTGGGGACTGTGTACTGAAGCTTCCTCTGATGTTGACTATCTTTTGTTTCAAGTATGGGACAAAGTCCTCAGATGAGATGAGAGGGTGGGGGTTCTGGGGGACGGAGAAGGGAGTGAAGTGTTAAAGTTATTTAGGGCTGTAGGTCAGGAAAGATATGAGAGATGAGAAGCAGGCCTGTTTTGCACCAGCGAGTGAGGATTTGAAAATAAGGAGGGATTGCTTGCATGTAGTGAAGTGATCCTTAGGCTCCATTCACACGTCCGCAAAATGGGTCTGCATCCTTTCCGCAATTTTGTGGAATGGGTGCGGACCCATTCATTCTCTATGGGGACGGAATGGATGCGGACAGTACACAGTGTGCTGTCTGCAGCCCAATTGCGGAGCGCGGCCCTGATTTTGGGTCCGCAGCTCCGCAAAAAGATGGAGCATGTCCTATTCTTGTCCGCAGCTTGCGGACAAGAATAGGCATTTCAATGGGGGGGCCGGGCTGGTGTGTTGCGGACCCGCAATTTGCGGGTCCGCAACACACCACGGACGTGTGAATGTAGCCTAAGAATGGACTTTCTTCCATCGCCACTAAGCAGCCCTGTTGAGGTCGGGCAGAGACACGCAGCATTATAAATGATTGTAATGCCGTGCGGTCCAGTCAGAGGAGCAGAGTTCACACTGTGAACATTCTCGTCCGAAACTGCCCTTATAGTGCAGTCTACAGGGTTTCTGGCACGGTATCTGTCATTTTTCCAGAAAACCGCTATGCTCACATATGTGTTAGGAGTTCTGTTAGAAGCCTTCACTACAGATTCCATCAAATTTACCAGAAAAAAATAGCACACCATGGTCTAATATTTTTCTGGTGAAATGACAGCCATCATCACGGAATCCCGACTAGAACCATTATAGTCCGTGGAGTTTATGAAGTGCTGCTGGTATCAGTCAGGTGATGGATCCGGCACTGCCATCATTTACATTCTTCAGTGCTTACGATGGAAGAGAAAAATGGAAATGGGGTACATGTGAAGCCAATACAGACCTACATGCTGCACTACTATTCCTGGATTTCTGATTCTGCAATGGATGTGAACCCTGTATATATATATATATATATTAATATTACTCACAAAAAGTTTGGAATATTTGGCTTTTGAGTAAAATTTATGGAAAACGTAAAAAAGTTCACAATAGAGTGATATTATGTCATGAAAGTAGGCCATTCAAGTAGAAGCACGCAATGGTGATTTCCTCATCTCAATGTATTGAAACAAAAGCCAGCAGTGATAGGCATACCCCCACAAAAATCAATGTCATGTGGCCTTGAGCATCAATTACAACTTGACAACGATGTCTCATACTGTTCACAAGTCGACTTATTGTATACTGAAGCATGGCATTCCTTGGTCATTGAGGTTCTGGGGTACAGAGTTACGAGCCTCTACACTGACTCAGCTGATCCCCCTAGGTTTTCAAAGGGATTCAGGTCTGGGGAAAGTGCAGGCCACCCCATTGAGGTACCCCAGTCTCCAGAAGAAATTCCCTAATGATGTGACATTGATGAGCTGGCGTATTGTCATCCATGAAGATGAAATTAGGCCTGTGTTTTTCATGCAGAGGCACAGTGACTGGATTAATTATGTTATTAAAGTAGTATGGGCTACTCAAAGTGTAGGGCAGTTCTATATTGACTAGACACCTGCCCACACTGTAACACCACCACCACCAAAGGCTGGTCTGGTGACAACAGTGGCTGATGCGCTCTCTTTGACATCTCCAACATTATTGGCGGCCATCATATCTGCTCAGCGTGAATTGACTTTCATCAGTGAACAGCACTGAGGCCCACTGGCCCCTTGTCCAGTGTAGATGCTCCCTGGCCCTGCAAAGACGATGACGCCTCTGCCTGGTGGTGTGGTCTAGTACCCTTGCAGTTCGTCTAGCACAGGGCTTGACAAATTTCCTTGCTCCCCCCCCCCCACTTCTCCATAGAGCCCCCCTCCAATAATGCTGTATACCATGTTACATATGCAGTGTACATGAGCTGTATACCATGTTACATATGCAGTGTACATGAGCTGTATACCATGTTACATATGCCGTGTACATGAGCTGTATAGTATGGTATATGCAGTATACAGGACCATGATATATGTACAGTATATAGGACTATGACATACAGTGTACATGTGCTGACACCTCAGGCTTTTTCCTCACTTGGATGAGAGTAGTAGTAATTTGCACTGGGGGCGGGTAGTTACCTGCAGGTGAACCTGAGAGCCACGAGGAGGGCGCAGGTCAGCGCTATGGCCCCGCACAGCAGGTCAGGCCTCCAGCCCATCAGACACAGCAGCCGCTTAACGTGCCGCCAGGCCGGACTCTGCATTCCGCTTATAGAGCAGATGGGCGGCCCGAGCTCGCTGGGGGCAGGACGGAGGTTCTCCTCATCACACCCCAGGGCCGAGCGCCACCACATCTGTCACAGTGGACTTCCGCGGTGTACGCTCAGCCATGGGCGGGGAGCGTGTCCAAAGAGCAGCCGCGTATATGGAACCTAAGGCACCGTCACACAGCTCTCCGCTCATCTCCACTACTGTGCTGCCTCCGGACAGAACAGCCCCCCTCCGGCGCTCCGCACCCGTCGCCCGGGCACCT
Source organism: Bufo bufo (assembly GCF_905171765.1). Taxonomy (NCBI): domain Eukaryota; kingdom Metazoa; phylum Chordata; class Amphibia; order Anura; family Bufonidae; genus Bufo; species Bufo bufo. The sequence continues at coordinate 392,714,501 of NC_053392.1, forward strand.
TTAAAAACGGGCTGACAAATACCCAAGTGCCAGGACCAAATTCCTGGTCGCCATGGCGACCTAAGATTTGTCGAGCCCTGGTCTAGCACAGAGACCACACTCATATAAATGGTTTTGAATGGTCTGACGTGACACTTGGCTGTCTCTTGCTTCCCTTAAATGTGCCTGGAGTTGTGTAGAATTCATCATCCAGTTCCGCAGGGCATTGTTCACAGTGAAGAGGTCATCAGTGTGGGATGTGGCCAAAGGATGTCCACTTCTATGCCTTTCTGTGACCCTTCCAATCTCTCTGTATCTCTGTTGCAACCTGCTGATGACTCTATGTGACTCTCTAAGCTTAGTGGCCACTTCTGTCTGAACATCCTGCTTGCAATGGCGAGGTATTGTTGATCAATTGTTAGGTGTCGTCTTGGTCTCATGATGTCAAAAAGTGAACAGCATGATGAGGAGGACTGTTTAAATACCAATTCTAAGTGAACCAGGAAATGTATGGAGCGATTCATGGATCAAACACCGGTTGTGAATTTTGCCATTAAGCTCCTTGTTAGAGAAAAGCAAGTTGTGCAAAAAGTACTAAAACACTGAAAAGTTGGACATGTGCATTCAGAAGTTTAGAGAAGGTCACATTCAGTTCACATGTAGAGTGCATTTTAGGTTCATCCTGAAATTTCACCCACAAACCAAATATCCTACATTGTGAGTAGTGTATATGAATATAATATTATCAAAACCTTTCCACAGGTCACATAGATGTTCCACTGGGTACAATCATATAGAGAGTACCACTAATAATGTAAAAAAAATAGAAATCTTTCTGTAATGACAGCGAGCAGAATGTCAGGCTCAGTACCGGGACACTATATCTAAATACACTGCAAACCCATGAAGCATCAGCACCGGAACATTCATTGTCCCCCTAATATACAGCTATATACATGATGGATCAGCACTGGGACATCTATTACCCCTCTAATCTATGACTATACACATGATGGATCAGCACCAGGACATCTATTACCCCTCTAATCTAGGACTATACACATGATGGATCATCACCAGGACATCTATTACCCCTCTAATCTAGGACTATACACATGATGGATCATCACCAGGACATCTATTACCCCTCTAATCTAGGACTATACACATGATGGATCAGCACCAGGACATTACCCCTCTAATCTAGGACTATACACACACGATGGATCAGCACCAGGACATCTATTACCCCTCTAATCTAGGACTATACACATGATGGATCAGCACCAGGACATCTATTACCCCTCTAATCTATGACTATACACATGATGGATCATCACCAGGACATCTATTACCCCTCTAATCTAGGACTATACACATGATGGATCAGCACCAGCACATCTATTACCCCTCTAATCTATGACTATACACATGATGGATCATCACCAGGACATCTATTACCCCTCTAATCTAGGACTATATACGATGGATCAGCACATCTATTACCCCTCTAATCTAGGACTATACACGATGGATCAGCACATCTATTACCCCTCTAATCTAGGACTATACATGATGGATCAGCACCAGGACATTACCCCTCTAATCTAGGACTATACACATGATGGATCAGCACCAGGACATTACCCCTCTGATCTAGGACTATACACATGATGGATCAGCACCAGGACATTACCCCTCTAATCTAGGACTATACACACGATGGATCAGCACCAGGACATTACCCCTCTAATCTAGGACTATACACATGATGGATCAGCACCAGGACATTACCACTCTAATCTAGGACTATATACGATGGATCAGCACCAGGACATCTATTACCGCTCTAATCTAGGACTATACACGATGGATCAGCACATCTATTACCCCTCTAATCTAGGGCTATACATGATGGATCAGCACCAGGACATTACTCCTCTAATCTAGGACTATACACATGATGGATCAGCACCAGGACATTACCCCTCTAATCTAGGACTATATATGATGGATCAGCACCAAGACATTACCCCTCTAATCTAGGACTATACACATGATGGATCAGCACCAGGACATTACCCCTCTAATCTAGGACTATACACACGATGGATCAGCACCAGGACATTACCCCTCTAATCTAGGACTATACACATGATGGATCAGCACCAGGACATTACCCCTCTAATCTAGGACTATACACATGATGGATCAGCACCAGGACATTACCCCTCTAATCTAGGACTATATACGATGGATCAGCACCAGGACATTACCCCTCTAATCTAGGACTATACACATGATGGATCAGCACCAGGACATTACCCCTCTAATCTAGGACTATACACACGATGGATCAGCACCAGGACATTACCCCTCTAATCTAGGACTATACACACGATGGATCAGCACCAGGACATTACCCCTCTAATCTAGGACTATACACACGATGGATCAGCACCAGGACATTACCCCTCTAATCTAGGACTATACACATGATGGATCAGCACCAGGACATTACCCCTCTAATCTAGGACTATACACATGATGGATCAGCACCAGGACATTACCCCTCTAATCTAGGACTATATATGATGGATCAGCACAAGGATATTACCCCTCTAATCTAGGACTATACACACGATGGATCAGCACCAGCACATTACCCCTCTAATCTAGGACTATACACATGATGGATCAGCACCAGGACATTACCACTCTAATCTAGGACTATACACATGATGGATCAGCACCAGGACATTACCCCTCTAATCTAGGACTATATATGATGGATCAGCACCAGGACATTACCCCTCTAATCTAGGACTATACACATGATGGATCAGCACCAGGACATTACCCCTCTAATCTAGGACTATACACACGATGGATCAGCACCAGGACATTACCCCTCTAATCTAGGACTATACACATGATGGATCAGCACCAGGACATTACCCCTCTAATCTAGGACTATACACATGATGGATCAGCACCAGGACATTACCCCTCTAATCTAGGACTATACACATGATGGATCAGCACCAGGACATTACCCCTCTAATCTAGGACTATACACATGATGGATCAGCACCAGGACATTACCACTCTAATCTAGGACTATACACATGATGGATCAGCACCAGGACATTACCCCTCTAATCTAGGACTATATATGATGGATCAGCACCAGGATATTACCCCTCTAATCTAGGACTATACACACGATGGATCAGCACCAGGACATTACCACTCTAATCTAGGACTATACACAGGAGGAATCAGCGGCTGGTGCCATCAGCTATACTTATAGTATACAGGGAAATAATGGAGACAGGAGTCACCACTGCTACGAGGCACCTTCTACCAGCGGCCACTACATAAATGCCCCTGCATACTGTCATGTATGGACAAGTGTTCATACTCAGCTCTCAGCCGCAGAGTTCCGCCTCCCCGTCCCCGGTACAGAATCAAGCGGACACAGCGCAGCGCCTCAGACCAGCTGTTCCCCCGGATACAGAGTGCCTGCTTCCTGGTTCCGGGGTAACATGTGACCGGCGCCTTTCCAGGCAGGTGAGCGGAGAGCTGATGTGGTAATGGAGGGTATGATATATGTTTGGGTCACGTGGTGGTCCGCGCTTTACCTGAGCTGCTGCTACCACATGTGCCCCAGTGTGCCCAGCCTCCAGGGCTCTGCTACTGATGCCGTCTGCACACGTTGCTTTGCTCTCCATCGTTAGCATGATGGGAACCTTCACATGGGGGAAAGTTAAAAAAATATATAGTTTCTGCAGGTGACAGCCAAATTGGAAGCCATGGTTACCACCAGCATTGTGATATCTCCAGCATACCTCCCAACAGCAGGGGCACCATGGCAATTTTGTTGCCACTAAGCCACGCCACTGACTTCTCCCAATTCCTATCTATACATGCCCAATCCCCTTAGTGTGCCCCTTACAGTAGTGCTGCCCCCACATAGTAGTGAAGTCCTTCCCGTGTTAATAAAATAATACTCACCTAGCCTCATTCCCCCAAAGAACGGCACATGTCATGCTCTCCGCGCCAGTAGCCACGATGCCCACAGGCCGTGCAATGATCCTTGGCCTGTGCTCTCTCCCGCTCACCACAGCAGGTGCAATACCGTCACCGCATCACGCCTGCTGGGGAGCGCTCAGACTGGTGAATGGTGGTGCCAGGAGCTGACATCTGCATCATCAGGACGCAGGTACAGTTGAAATCAGGACATGCCACAACCTCCCTGGGACCACGTGCCATATCAGAAAATAGAAAACAAGTCCATTACGCCATGACAGAATTCTCCTCATCATTTAGTTTTTTGTTCTTCTCTTATGTCAGAAAAACAGAAAAATAAAGAAAAAACGGATCCTGCATTTTAATCACCTGTTATGCTAATTTATGTACATTTGGTATCCGTTTTAGACATTACCATCTGAGATTGGTTATTCATTTTAGATGGAAAAAAAAGTTCTGCGTGCATAAAACCCTTGGGCTAGGTTCACATCTGCAGCAAAGGGTCCGTTAGGGGCTTTCATTGCAGATTCTAGCAAAGATACAAGATGAAATACTATGTTTTGTCCTACAGAATTCCGGAAAGTAGAGGTGGGCAATTAATTGATTTTTATTAACGGCCTGGCTATGTTTAAAAAATAAATAAAATAAAATGATCAGAAAAAAAGAAAATGGGAGTTTTCTGGGGTTATTATATTGACGGCCTATTCTTAGGAGAGGTCTTCCATATGAGAACAGTGGGGGTCTGACTCCCGGCAATCAGCAGTTTAAGAGGATAACTATTAGATCGGTCGGAGTCCGACCACTAGGACCCCACCAATCACAATGGGGGCCATGTACCCTGTGAAGCACCCCCTGAAATTAATGTAACGGCTGGTCAGGCATGTGCATGGCCGCTCTGTTCATTTCTATGGGAATTCCCGAGATAGCTAAGTGATATACTTGGCTATCTCCGGAATTCCCATATAAACCATATGGAGCAGCCGCAGGCATGCCCGACCAGCCGCTCTGTTAATTTCAAGGGGTAAGGCTCCCCTGTTTTTGTG